>NW_022295143.1:6952-39728 GCF_002776525.5 Piliocolobus tephrosceles
TTGTTTTGTTTTGTTTTGTTTTTTTTTGAGACGGAGTCTCGCTCTGTTGCCCAGGCTGGAGTGCCTTGGCCAGATCTCAGCTCACTGCAAGCTCCACCTCTCGGGTTCACACCATTCTCCTGCCTCAGCCTCCCAAGTAGCTGGGACTACAGGCGCCCGCCACCTCGCCCAGCTAGTTTTTTTGTGTTTTTTAGTAGAGACGCGGTTTCACCATGTTAGCCAGGATGGTCTCAATCTCCTGACCTCGTGATCTGCCCGTCTCGGCCTCCCAAAGTGCTGGGATTACAGGCTTGAGCCACCGCGCCCAGCCTAAAATGTAGGTTTTTCAATTGTAACTAATGTACCATTCTGGTAAATGATGCTGATAATGGAGTAAACTATGCTTCTGTGGGCTCAGGGATTATGTAGAAAAATAGTCATACCTTTCTATCAATGTAGCTGTGAACCTAAAATTCCTCTAAAAAATAGAGTCTTAAAAAAATCTACTGGGTAGAAAATTTAGATTCTGTCTATAAAAATTCCGAATAGGATTAAATTTTATTCAGAATATGATTAAATAAATGACAAAGGCATGTCATAGACAATATGATTTACTTGAGTTGGGAAAATATCACCATTGTCTTTTGAAATTCAGAGGTGTTATATACATCGGCATGTTGGTAACTGGGCTTTGTGAAGAAGGTAGTATTTTCCTAAGATTAGTGATTGATGGAAAAACAGGGCATCCCTTTCTTCTGCAGAAAAAACAAACCCAGCCACTCTCAATAAATACAGATATGCTAGTAAATATATCTCTTAATCGATGACTTTCACGTTATGAGAGCTAGTTCTGCTTTTTACTCTTAGGAGCTACAAGACTTTCAGTTAGAGATATTAGTCATTTACAGCTCACCTGGGTAAAGAGTTGATTAGCGAGACTAGAGAAAAAAATAGGAAGGTCGGATTGTGATGAAGGGATTTACCAAGCCTTTTAGAAGTGGTACTTTATTGAGATTAATGGCTGAGATCAGAACAGAACCCAGTGAAAAAAATGAATTATACAGTGGATAAGAAGTGTCAGATAAAAAAGGAAGCCTAAATGTAAACCAACTAATAGTGAGAAGATTGAGTTTCTTTTTAATTATGTGATCAAAATGTCATGAGAATAGGAGTAAAGGCTTGGAGTATCCTGCAGTGATAAATTTCTGATGAGGTAAATATTTTGTACCTATAAATCCCATGTGGATAGCTTTACATGGGCTGTATGTGTGTTTGGTACTGCTTCTGTCAATGTTTATATTGAGCCATACTCAGACCCTGTACGTTACTACTTGATTCTCAGTTCTACCGTAGCCATTTAGTTCTCAGTCCTGGAGACAAATAAAATTAGAACAAAGATGGGCAAACATTGACAATAGCAGCAAGTAATAACTGATAGTCAGCTTGCCAAAGGGGCTATAAGAAGTAAGATGCAGAGTTCAAAACGTATGTAATAATTCTAGGTTTTACATAATGGATATGAATGTGTGAGCCTGATTTATCAAGATAAGTGGGACTGAGGTAAGATTTATTTAAAAATAGTGATATTGAAAACGTTAACTCATTTGGTGCAGTGGTGTGCACCTGTAGTCACAAGTACTGAGGATGATGAGGCAGGAGTACAACTTGTTCCCAGAAATTTGGGCCAAGACTGAGCAACATAGCGAGCCCCATCTTAAAGAAAAAAATAATTAAAAAAAGATAACCACCAAATATGTGGCAAATTTTTTGGGGGGTCCACTTCCTTTTTCAACAGTGTTATGTTGTTGAGAAATAGCTGAAATGAGTCAGAACTACTTATGTTGTTTCCTTAATATGTAAGGTTGAAAATGTTTAACATCTTTGACACTCAATTTCAGTCACTGTAAAATGATACCTATATTATATATACACATATATCATTGATTTGATAGAATGATTAATAAAATACCCACTTATAACAAATATTCTCTATGTATGTAACGTATAATGCTGTCTCTTTATACACAGACACATGCGTACTTAATGTGACATAGACATAGACTGATGTTCAATCAAGAGAAGCTAAAATTGCAGTTTTGATTAGTAGGTAAAGGAAAATATAGAGTTACATTTTTAGATAGGTCTGATTTCAAATGCCAACTATTGACCCTTTTCACCTTTTCCATTACTAATTGGATGAAGACTCTTCACATTTGATTGCTATACTGTGACCAACATTTAAAATGGAATTTTTGAAATATAATGAGAAAAAGAGCTCCTCATGTGTTTAAGCTTCGATAGCCACACATTTCATCACGCAGCAACTCAGAAGCTTATACAGTCAAATGCAGGTGGAATTATCAATGATACTGTTTCCTTTGTGCAAGAAGAAAACTGGTCTGACCAAAAAACAAAAACAGAAACAAAAAAACAAAAAAAAAGAAAATGGAACAAAAAACACATTCAAATTCACCAATCAGAAAGCTGACATCATCTAAAGCAAATTAAATGCTTGTTTCTTGTAGCTTTCTTTAACCAATATCTCATTATTCTGATCTCAATTCCATTCCTTGAAGCCATGAGCCACTCTCTTGAGTTTCTTTTTTCTCAACAGGTGATGTAAGAATAACATGTGCAGAGATGTCTATCTGATGCCATTAATTTCATTTTAATAAAAAGTTTGTTTTCCCATTTTGATTTGATAGGTGTGATGATGTATTCCTGGAATTGAAATGAACCTTCTTTATATTTTCTTTTATTAATAAAGATATCTATTAAAACACAGACTAAAAGCTTTTTATAAAATGAAAACAAGGTGTCAAACCTACTACTTAGGCAAACCACTAATTTTTATGCATATTAAAATTCAATACAGAATGCACATTTATTCATATTACACTGTGCCCATGAGGGAGAAATCAGTCTCCACAATAAACAAAACTTCATGCCTTGTTGGAAAGCTCAAATCTCAAAAACCAAAGGCAACTTCACATTTTGTGACGCAGAACAAATACCGCAACCCCATTAGGTATCTTCGGTATTCTACCCTGTTGGACAAATTCTGAGACTCTTTCATAGATCCTAAGTCTATCACCATAATGTTTTTTTTTTTGTTTCAACTGCATGGTATCAATATCTCATTAAATAGCTATTGTTTCCTACTCTTGTCTGCAAGGTATACCTTTCTCTTTGTTAAGTATAGCATGGTCTCTCCTCTCTAAGTGTCCAAAAACTTCTCCTTCCTTGCTCACTAGGAGATAATTTCTTGGGAGTCTTAAGTTTCACTCACGTATAAATCATAAATTTGCTATATTAAAAAACACAGATATTGTAGTCATCCAGCTACTGGCTGGTATTCATTCATCTCCTTTTCCCTAAAATAAAGGACAAGGGCTTTTTAAACATTCTGAGTCTGTAGTCTTACTTTCCACAAGATAAAATGCATCCGAAATAATGCTTCCCAAATAATATTGCTAAATAATCCAACTAACGTAGTATGTGTAATACTGGCATTTTTTATTATACTTGAAGTTCTGAAATACATTTGTGGAACGTGCAGGTTTGTAACACAGGTATACGCATGCTATGGTAGTTTGCTACACCCATCAACCCATCATCTGCACTAGGTATTTCACCTAATGCTACCACTCCCGTAGCCTCCCCACCCTTTGACAGGCCGTGGTGTGTGATGTTCCCCTCCATGGGTCCACGTGTTCTCATTGTTCAGCTCCCACTTATGAGTGAGAACATGTGGTGTTTGGTTTTCTGTTCCTGTGTTAGTCTGCTGAGAATGATCATTTCCAGCTTCATCCATGTCCCTGCAAAGGACATGAACTCATCCTTTTCTATGGCTGCATATTATTCCGTGGTGTGTATGTGCCACATTTTCTTTATTCAGTCAATCATTGATGGGCATTTGGGTTGGTTCCAGGTCTTTGCTATTCTGAACACTGCTGCAATAAACATACGTGTGCATGTGTCTTTATAGCAGAATGATTTGTAATCCTTTGAGTATATACCCAGTAATGGGATTGCTGAGTCTAATGGTATTTCTGGTTCTAGATCCTTGAGGAATCGCCACACTGTCTTCCACAATGGTTGAATTAATTTACACTCCCACCAACTGTGTAAAAGGGTTCCTATTTCTCCACATCCTCTCTGGCATCTGTTGTTTCCTCACTTTTTAATGATCACCATTCTAACTGGCATGAGGTGGTATCTCATTGTGGTTTTGCATTTCTCTAATGACAAGTGATGATCTTTTTTTCACATGTTTGTTGACTGCATAAACGTCTTATATTGAGAAGTGTCTATTCATAGTCTTCACCCACTTTTTGATGGGGTTGTTTTTTTCTTTTAAATTTGTTTAAATTCATCGTAGAGTCTGGGTATTAGCTCTTTGTCAGATGGACAGATTTCAAAAAATTTCTCCCATTCTGTAGGTTGCCTGTTCACTCTGATGGCAGTTACTTTTGCTGTGCAGAAGGTCTTTAGTTTAATTAGATCCCATTTATCAATATTGGCTTTTATTGCCATTGCTTTTGGTGTTTTAGTCATGAAGCCTTTGCCCATGCCTCTGTCTTGAATGGTATTGCCTAGGTTTTCTTCTATGGTTTTTATGGTTTTAGGTCTTAACGTTTAAGTCTTTAATCCATCTTGAGTAAATTTTTGTAGAAGGTATAAGGAAGGGGTCCAGATTCAGTTTTCTGCATATGGCTAAACTGTTTTAAAAACCAAGAAACTAATTTTGGAGAGGATAAATGATTTATCACACACTATACAAGTGATAAAACCAGAACTTAAGGAAGCCCTGATTCTCAGAACCCCTGTTGGAACGTCATGTTTCTCCATTGATTAAAATACCCATTATATAGTTGTAGTGCTCTCTTCCAAGAAAATGTAGTCTTCCAGGAAATTGGTCTGAAAGTTTCTTTGTAGAGCAAACGACTTTGTAGAGAAAATAGCTTTGAAAAGTCTGTTGAGGAGCAGAACTCGGAAAGCATGCTAAGGCAGAAAGAGAAAGACACCTAGCTCAATAAAGAAAAGAGGGAGGAAGCTAAAGAGCTTAGCAATGTCAGGGGGTAGGGTAAAGGGAGTGCGTGGTCCCTGGATGCTAGGAAGAATGAACAAAGACTTTAAGGAAAGTCTGTCTCCTGGAGTTGATGGTGGTATGAACATACTTTTTGTGCACAATGTATAGGAAATCTCAGATTGTGCTTTATTTTAAAGAGGTTTTTTTTTTTTTTTTTAAGAATGTGGAAAAATGCCAAGTACTGGTGCAAGGATAGAGTACTACAGGTGATGCCCACTGGGCATCTGACTTTTGGTATCATACCCATCACAGAAATATGCTGAAAATAGGTGAAAAGAGAAAAAGCATACCTTCTGCTGTCAAGGAACTTAAAATGTAGTTGAAATATTGAATAAAACTTAGAATATGTATTTAATATTTTAACTGGCTAGAATGGTGTTCTGTGAATAATGCAGATAGACCCATTAGGGCCCTCACAGGGATTTAAATGCATTTTAATGATATGTAAATAATATTAAAGCCAGTTTTTACCAAAAAAAGTATAAAAAGAGCAAAGATATAGATTTATAAAATATATAAAAATAGTTTTATATATTCCACTTTGATTTGAAGCCACAAGATTCACTTTGCTAATATCACAAGTTAGGATTGCTACATGAGTCAAAAATACCTACAATTTAGCATATGAATAAGAAGTCTCAATTTGTGTCCAACTCTAGTTATTTTAATTAAATAAATTCTGTTCTCAGAAACAATGTTAGCAATCGTGTGAACACAAGAAACAAATGAAGTAAATGCTAAAATCTCTTTCTTCTATATTTTGCCATGAAAGAAACCAGGCCAGGGAAAGTGCTTTCTGGAGCTATCTAGTTGCAGAGAATTTTCCAGCTGAGCCCCCTCTAATTGCATTCACAGAATAGGCATGATGTGTGACAGGCTTAGCTCCTATCTCAATCTAAAGAATTCAGAGAAAAATAAAGCAGAAATCTAAAGAATAAAAACACAATGTAATTTTAACAGTGGGCTTACTTTTTTTTCCCCTAAAGTAATACACTCTAACATGTTCCACGGTAATAAGAACTATTTTTGTATTCTTGTGTGTTCTATTATATTCTGTCATGAGAACTATTTTTCAGAGAATTATATCTAAAAGTATTGTTATATTTTTCTTTATCATTCTAATGGCAGAGATTATACTTCCAAGAACAGAATATTTTTCAAGAAAAAAAAAAAGATAATCATTTCTTTTGAGAAGGTCTCTAATGAGGGCAGTGTGTGAAGAGGGAGAAAGTATACATTCATTTTTTTGACAACTATTTTAATGCACAGAATATTATGGACCATTAATCCATTTGTATGACAGGCTTAGGCCGACTACCACGGGACTTTGGAAAATATCATACTCTATTGGTTTCTTTCTCCAAAAGGACAATTACTCATCTGGTGGAATATGGAAGAATACAAATTGAAAGTAGAAATTTACTCTGCCAAACTACATATAGAAGAATTTCTCCAAGCAATTTCTGTAAACACCCATCTTTAAGCACTGTATGATACAATTGCCATAATTAATTAGCTTTATGGGACGGTGCTCGAGAAGGAAATTAAAGTAACTGTTTCTGATAAATAATCATTATTATTGTAGCTAAAATTATAAACTATGCTGTTCTGATTATGTCAAGTTTTCCACAGTAAGTGAAATAAATATTTCGAGGAGTCATTAAGCTTTCCATAGGGTAAAAGAAAATTAAATGAAAGTTATAAATATTTTTCAGTCAGTGGAGTAAGCAAAGATCTAGAGTTACAATGCAGGTGAGGTCAGAACTCCCTCAAATGTTTTTATGTATTTTCTATTCTTGTCATCTGATTAAAATATTTTTTCTGAAGAAGTTGATAAATAATATTGCCTACATAGGTAGATGAGGCTAGAAATCTGATCTTCCAATATTGCTGATTATCAGGCAACGTATCTAGAAGAGAAATCTAGACCAATGAAACCAGATTGTATTTCATTAATATTTTTTTCTGAAGAATATTAACCTATGAAATATTGATTATACATGTTTCTATATCAGCTAGTTTTGGAGGACACCAGCATAGTTTAGGACTGAGTTGAGCTAGAGACAGACTTGAACTTTTGCTGAAAAGAGCAGAAAATATTGTATACTGTCTTAGCCCAGGTAAAATAGACAGTAACTAGGCAACCAAAACTAAAAAAAAGACAAAACAAAACTAGAAACTAATTTGGTAAAGCCCTTGTTACACTCTGTGGCACATACCACATTTTGATCTTACCATATATGTAGTAAGTCGAAAGGTAGAACCTAGAAAGATATTCCCAAATCCCCAACATCTGTGAAATGTTAACCTATTCGAGAAACGGGTTTTTGCAGATATAATAAAGTTCAAATCTTGAGATATGATCATCCTGGATTACCTGGGCAGGCCCTAAATCTAATGAGAAATGTTCTTCTAACAGAAAAAAAAAAAAAAAAGAAAGAAAACACAGATGTCACAGGAAGCAGCAAAGTAAAGACAAAAGGAGCCACAAGCCAAGGAATCCTAAGGATTACCAGCAGCCATCAAAAGAAAAGCTTGGACTGGATTGTCTCCGGAGCCTTGGGAGGGAGTGTAGCCCTGAGGACATCTTGATTTCAAACCCCTGGCTTTTAGGATTGTGAGCAAATATATTTATATTACTTTAAGCCACACAGTTTGTGGTAATTTGTTACAGCAGCTCCAGGAAACTAATGCACCATGTTATCTTCGAAGTGAAATGGTAAATAAAAATATACTGAATGGTATATTTAACGGTAAATTAAAATACACCAAGAGAGTCACTTATAGGGAAAAATAAAAGATAGATATTCCATTTAACTGCCTAAAACGACTGCAAAGACATATGGATAAAACTTGTTGACAACTTAGAAGGCTGGCTTTGGCAAGATGAAAAGAAGTTCCAGGTGAGAATAATCCATGTGGACATAAATCTTCTCTATATCTACTAAGCAAAACATCTAATGAGAAAGACAATCTCTGTTTTGGTTTATGAAAATTTTTCCATCCATGAAACCCCATAGGGTAAAAGCGCATGTCTAGTGAAAGCTGGACAGACTTGAGTGACAAAAGTGGTTGCCTGGCAGAAAATAGGTTGGATTTCTGGGAGAGACCAGAGAAAGGGAAAAACAAATTCTGGGTAATCTCTAGTTGTGGGCAACATGGATAAACCATTTCCTATTGTCTCCCTGCTGTATAAACAACCTATTGCTCCCCATTAAGATGGCATGGGACACAAAACACTTTGGGAGTGATTCTTGTGAAGCTGATGGAATATGTGGACTGCACCATTTTTTGTTTCTTAATACTGCCTGTTTCAGAACTCTTAATGAACTCTAGGGCTCTGTGTTTTTATTTTGTTTGCTTCGTTTTGTTTTGGGAAGGATGTAGAAGTCCGAGAGGCAGCACACTGGTTTCAATTTTCCTAGATAGTCGTGTATTTATTTCAACTGCTTGGATGACAGAGATAAGTGCTAAGACCCTATACTTTTAATTCTTTTCACCGTGTTCAGTATGATTTAACAGTTGACAGTCACTGTGATGTATCAGAAAGATTGTGCTGTGCAAAATATTCTTCCATTTGATATCAACAATTTCATTGTCATTGTATGGTGCAGGTGCCATGGGGAAGTCATGGTGACGTATTGGGATCATTTAGATCCTCCTAATGTAATTTTCTAGAAATCCTGAAACCTCTGCCCTGATTCATAGAAGGTTTCAGGCACAGTCCTGACTGTCCCTCTGGCTACAGTTTTCTACCTGTAAGTTAAGAAGACAGCAGAAAGCATTAAAAGGGGAGGGAGCATTCAGTGATATGGAGTGAATAAAATATTTTGGCACACTGACGGATTTATAGTCAGCTCTACTATTTACTTGCTGTGTGATATGGGAGACATTTCTTATCTGCACAGAGATCAACTTCTGTGTCAGTTAGAAACTATCAAGTGCTGCCAGAAACAGAAACTGAACTTTGATGGCTGAACACAAATGGGTTTATTCTTGCCTCTAAAGTAAGCATGAGAAGACAGTCCAGGGTTGGTTTGAAAACTCCAAAAAGTCATGGAAAACTTGAGTCCTTATCTCTGCTTTCTTTAGTAGATGTCTTCTGTCCTTAAGGCTACCTCAGATTCATGATGGCTCCCATGATCACATCCACACTCCAGGCATGGAGCTAAAAATGTGTGCATTGGCAGGGAAGAAGATAAGAAGGGGACAAATATTTGCATTCTTCAGGACATTTTCTAACAGAACTATCTGATACTATTTCGCTTACTTCTCATGTACCTTCCTAGTAGTCATAGAAATTAGAAAAGACCATCTTTTTCTGGACACATTGCATCCCAGTAAAAAAGAAGTCCTATTACAAGGAGTAAGTTTTTTTTTAAGTCATCCAAAACAACTGAGTAACTATCAATTCAAAAGTACTCTAGTATGACTGAAAGTTGCCAAATTCATTTTCATATGGACCTTTGAGTTTTGCCCGCTGCCATGGTACATCTGATACCATAAGCATTGCGTATGTTTCCTTTAGGTACTGGCTTTGATACAATGATCCATATCCTCTTGTCTCCTAACACCCTCCTGCTATTCATCATTCATTCATTCATTCACTCATTCATTCATTCAGCATTTACTCTGATTCTACTATGTGTCAGGTTCCAAACTGAATAAAATACAGTCTCTATTATACAAGGAGCTCGAAGTCTACTAGGGAAAACAGACAAACAGACATACATAGAACACACACTTTTGCAAAGATAGAGACATGAAAAAAATTGTTTGTAATATGTTAAGAGTTGTGGAGCCACTAAGACAGGAGCAGTCAGGGAGGGGAGAATCCCAGAAATCCTCATGCCATCTTCCTGTTAAAGCCTCTTTCCCCCATCCCAGGATAACTTACCCTGAATTCGTAGAACCTGAATTGCTTCTTTTGAAACTTTCTAATGGTTGCCATCATACCATATGTGCTCATTTGTATCAGGCTGCTGTTAATCCACATGATATTTTCAAGATCTATCTATGTTGTTGCATGCAGCTGGAGCTTGCTTGTTGTTTTACAGTGTTCTTTTGTATGATAGTGTCACAATTAATTCAATCATTCCACTGTCAGTGGGAATTTTGGTAGATTCTGGTTTTGGAATGTTACGAATAATCTTGCAATAACACTTTTTTGTAAATATATGTGCTTATTCCTATTGGGTATGTATTATAAAATTACTAGGGTATATTTCATGTGCATATTTGTTTTTTTTTAAAGATAATGCTCAACAAACATTCCAAGTAGTAGTATAAATTCTATTTCCATGTAAAATACCATTTATAGAAATTCGCCTCCATTGAGAATTCTAGTTCGCCCACATCCTCATCAACACACAATGCTGAACTTAATCTCATCTTATCCTTTCTCCCCCAAATCTTTTTCTTCTACATCATAGTGACAGAGCTGCATTCCATATTTGTGTGTCTGCACTGATTTCTCTGTTTCAGTCCCTAAATTCAATAAAGCACAAAGCACAATTATTCTATTTCTAAATATGTTTCTAATGTATCACTTCTCCCTCCTCTGTTGTAACTTTCCTACTCTAAACAAACGCAATATCTCACTTGGTCGACTGCAGTCGCTTTTCAGCTGGTATTTCCTTTTTTTTTACTCCCTTCAATCCAGTCTTCATACAGAGATCAATGGGGCATTCTGAGATGTGATCAAAAGTAAATCATATTATTTGACATCTTGTTTAGAAACCCTTCATACAAATTGTACTACAATTCTAATGTTTTAAGGTTCATTCTTTTGTATGTATCGTAACATTATTCTTTTTACGGTTAAATAGCATTCCATTGTATAGATATGCCACATTTTTGTTTATCATTTCTTTTTTTTTGATACACATTTGCGTTATTCTCACCCTTTGGCTACTGTAAATAGAGCTTCTATGAACATTAGTGTACGTTATGCTAAATGGAAGAAGCCAGACACAAAAGGCCACACATTATAGGATACCATTTATACAAAATATCCAGAGTAGACACATCTATAGCAAGAAAAAGCAGATTTGTGGTTTACAGGAGCATGGAAGAGGAATAATAAGAGTCACTACTTAATGAGTATGAGATATCCATTCAGGGTAACGAGTTCAGAAATTAGATAATGGAGGTGGTTGAATAACACTGATTGTAGTTAATGCCATAAAATCAAACACTTTCAATACTAGATTTTATGTATATTTTACTACAGTAAAATTAGATTATGCTGAGGGTTACACAACTCTTTAGTATAATCATTCAGCTTTGCACTTTAAATGTGTGATTTTTTTTTTTTTTTTTTTTTGAGACGGAGTCTTGCTCTGTCGCCCAGGCTGGAGTGCAGTGGCTGGATCTCAGCTCACTGCAACCTCCGCCTCCCGGGTTCACGCCATTCTCCTGCCTCAGCCTCCCGAGTAGCTGGGACCACAGGCGCCGGCCACCTTCCCCGGCTAATTTTTTGTATTTTTTAGTAGAGACGGGGTGTTTCACCGTGTTAGCCAGGATGGTCTCGATCTCCTGACCTCGTGATCCACCTGTCTCGGCCTCCCAAAGTGCTGGGATTACAGGCTTGAGCCACCGCGCCCGGCCTAAATGTGTGAAATTTATAATTCGCTATTTATGTGTCAATAAAGCATTTTCTTTAAAGCCCTTCATATAATTCTCATTTACTTTTACAAAATACCAAACTTGTCATCTTGAATGATCTCACTCCTTTTGATCCATCATTCTCATTTGGAGCCGTTCTTCTCAGGTTAACTAACCTCAGACCCTTTTCAATCTCCTTTTAGTTTCTGTAACACATTGCTTCTTCCTTACCTTGAGCCTTCTATGCTTGCCATTCTCTCTGCCTGGGACATTATTCATCTGGATTCTCCCACATGGCAGAATAATTCTTTCACTAACTTTCACTTTGAATCTCATCCCTGTAGATAGATCCCTCCGCACCCTGTACAAGTCACCCTCAGGTCGTGCCTTCTGCACTCACATCCATTCCGTTTGCTCTCCCAAGACTCCTACGTCATCATCTCATTACCAATTATCCATTTAACATCTATCTTTCCCCCACTAAGGTATAAGCTCCATGAGGGTGGAGACTATGACTACTTCATCTACTTTTAATAGTATCTGGCACATAGTGCTTAAGAAATATTTATCAGAAAGAAAATTATGAATGCACGTCTCTCACTGGTCTACATTTGAAGGTGACATTTCAATAGATGCTCTGAATCAAGTCACTCCTGACACTTCTGTGAAGAATTTTTACTATGCCTGACCCATCTAGAACTCCAGCAAATGTTTTTCGGATAAACTTTGGAAATGTTATCTGAGTCTCACATTACTAAATGAAAAAGATTTCTTACATAAAATATGCCCTTCAATTTATTTTAGTTTACTTAATGTTCAAAGATTTTATTATTTAACATCAATGCTATTATTAATATAAAGTCACTGTATTTCCACCTATTTCAAATACCACATAGCCATATTTCTGAATGTTCTAAGTTATAGCAACAAAGTAAATTACTTTTACTTTTGATGTTTTCACAATTAAATGACTCATAAAAGTGGTTAAATTGTAAGATAAATGGACTATAACCACCCTAAGCCACCTTCTCTGTACATGGCAAATAGGTTAGACTTTCTGTAATAGTCTTCATCTATTAAATCCAGAGGTTAGGTTAAATGGATGTTACGTCCTCTGAGTTCTCTTGGCCTCAGGACCTTTTCATGCAGAAATCCTGTCTACAGATTGCTGAATAGTTGCCAATTTATTCAGTTCTTCCACTTTCAAAAGAGCAAACTTAAAAATGGGCAACCAGAGTACATTTTAATTTTAATGGGATTTATACTTCTCTGTTTATATATTTTCTTACTACTGGCCTAGATTTTTTTAAGTCACATAACAAATTAGAATTATGTTTTAATATTTTAGCATTCTTTGACATTCCATTTTGCAAGGAGATACAATTCAAATTGAACTTGGGAATTTATACACATTGGCAATTAGTTGACCCTTGTAAATTGCAGACTTTATTTCCCCATTCTGAGATTTCTGACATACTGTGTCAAGACATGAAACTCTAAGTCAAGATGTGGGGAAATATGTGCCAAAATGTTATGGCTGTTGAAAACACAGCTGCTGAAAAAAAAGGTAGGAAAATGGTAGGCTTTTTGTGTATCACAGCCAGCAGAGATTGCACCCTTTCTCCGAATAGCAACAGTACTTGTAAAAAGTATGTGAAGTCAAGTAGCATCTATTCTAACTATTTCATATTTGTGAAACACTTCTCTCATGTGGCTACAAGCTCCCTGTGGGCACAGCTGATCTCATAGTTCTTTTTCACTCTCATAGCACAGTGGCAGTCACCTACTGTGAAGATAAAAGCTTACTGTTTAAAGTCAGAATGATTCAATCATTGTAATAGTTATTGGCTGTCTATTCTATGTCCCAACACAGGCTGATACAGAAATTGCTTTCTATCCCAAGGGGGTACCCTCGATGCTTTTTTACGTAGGGAATATTTTTCAAATATAGTCATACAAAGCTGAAGCACTGGGGTTTGAAGGTATGTAAAACAGTCCTGAAATTCATCTGTGGATGTACGTTGGCCCTGACACATCTTCCTGGAAAGGAGGTGGAATTAATTAACTGCCTTATTCCCAGGGATAGGAGAGTTGAGGTTTTGGGGTAATAAAATGTAAACCTGTCTCTGAATATTAGGAAACTGGAATAATCAGTGGAATGCTTTAGTATCTTCATTAAAAAAGGCACAGATTTTATTACAATGCTTTTATGTCCTAGCAACACCAAAATTTGTCCTAATCTATTGATAAACACTAAACCGAGAGATCTTCATTCTATGTGGAAAGTAAAAATATTGATTCCTATTATATTCTGGGTTCTGTGTGAAACACATCACATAAAGATGGGCATTTTGTTCTGGAAATAAATTTAGAGGTAGGTTTTTTCCACCCATTTCACATAAGATAAAACTTACACTTAAAAAAAAGTATCTTTTCCAATTTCACAGAACTAAAAACAAGATGAGCCCTACAAAAAGGATGTACTATGGGATGGACTTTTCCACTTCTCCTTTCTATTGTATATAACTGCATGAAACACGGTGGTATGCCTTAATATTGTTACAACTAATTCGTGAAAGTACTAGAATTAGAAAAATAAATATTAAAGTAGAACAATTTCACATTTTCAGCTATTGTGTTTATTGAAAATTTAACAGTAGCTGCATAAAAGTAGTTGAGTAGTTGATGTCGTTATCTTTTCTTCCAACAGAAAAACAATAAAATCTATATAATTTAATTTTACATTTGAAGTAAATGCTAATCACAATAACCTATAAAGTTATTCTCTGGAAAGTTTTCCTGTAAAACAAATGTAACTATTTTTAATTAGACTACATTGTATGCACAATTTCACATTTGATGCTGAAATGGGAAATTAAAGGATTCAATCTCATTGCCCTTAAATCAAAATAAAAAAAATAACATCTCACTTTGGGGTTTAAGCAATAAATACAGCTTTAAAAGTTCTGTTTTTGAAGTTTCAGTTGGTCTTTTTTTTATCAGTTGAAAGTTTCAATTTTTAGCACAAGCTACCTCCTATATATACACTACTGCTTCTCCTGCCCAGAAAATAATGTCATTATAAAAGCAGTTTTGAGAGGGTAAAACACAAAGCAATAGAGAAAAGAAAAAAAAAACTCTTCAGGTATTTTCTTTGTAAAGATGTTTGGAGTAATTTCAATAGCTCTATCTCATTTGTATTGCATAGTGCATTTACTATAATTACTTTTGTCTCAGATAGCCACTGCCAAAATCACTCCTGCTTAGCTTCCATCAGCAATTGATTGGGTTACCTAGGAGACCTGCTTATATTCAACTAATCTAAAATAGAATAAAAATATTACTAAAATTTTGCTAAATATTCCAATGGTCAGATATTTTATATTTGATATAGGTTGGATGATATTTTCCATTAAGAAATAGAAGACATAAAACCTCATTGCGCAGAAGCATTTTTTTATTCTATGTTGCCTGTAGGAAAAATTGTACACTTCCTCTAAACTGCTATAAAGGTTTCTCTATTACTCAAATCTAACTTGCTTCTCATGGGGTTTGCATCCTCCTAGGTGAAAGGTTAGGACTAGATACTGGACAAGAGGAAGTTAGAAGTGTTAAGAGTGAAACACAGCTTCAGGAAGTATTTATTTTTCTTTCTCTGGAACAGAGGCTAAGCATAGGACAGAGGTCTTAGAGGAATCTTCAGGAGCCTGTGGTATAGACATCCCCAGAGTGCATGGATAAAGAAATCAAGGTATCCATAAGCTTAGAAATAAAACTGAGGTTGAAAGCCATTTATTAAGCAGTCATTTGGTGTTTTAAAACGAAGGATCTAGAACAGAAATTAAAGTGTCACATTCCGTAAGTCTTTGTCTTGCCCTGTCTTATTCATAGAAGGCATTATTAATTGATCATTTAACCATCACTGAGATCAAATGCTGTAACGCACTCCTCTGCTGTGATCACCTACTGTAGACTTGCCAGGAAAGTTAAAACTGAGCTAGTAGAGCCAGAAAGTGTGAGGTAGATAATTAAATCATTATAGTTAAATTCCCTTCCTGACAATTTGAAAACTTGTATGTGAGTTTAATTCTCGTGAGGAATTTATCTCTTCATAGCATCATTTAGTTTCGCTTTTAATTTTTTTTTCCCCATCGTTTAACAGGCTATGTAATTTTTTGTTGCTGCAAGTCAAACATAATGTACATGGTAATAAGAACTGAGGTAAGTAAACATTTTGTATGATTATTTATGCTAATCTGGCTAGGAGTTGGGCTATGTTTAATATTTTATGTAGCTCTAGTTGCCAGAGCCTGAAACTCTTCTGATTTTTTTTATTATTATTTTAATCTTGGCCACTCACTTTGGCCTCCCTAAGAACTTCACCTTTGTGGAGGCTGAAGCAACTTCCTCTCGGACGCACATCCATCATGCTGACTTCTGATTAACACCAGTTCTGGGAATGCATCTAAGATTTCTACTTTCACATACCCGGAAATTCTGCCCTTAGGTCAGAACAACTTTGATGTTATTGGAAACATTTACTTACCATAAATCCTGCCCTTACGCAGTTTCCATATGGTATATACACCCTATGTCTGTGGACAGGGATTCACCGTCTTGTCCCTTGGCTGCTCAAGACATGGCTTCTGTTTGTAAGTCCCTACAATTAACGAATGTTTCTTTCTGTGCAACTGGATTTGTCAGCCTCTTTATTCTTCCCCTTAGCGTCCTAGACCTTTACGGGTAGGTTTGCATAGACCTGCTCACTGCAGAAAAATTTCCGAGTCTATGTCTTGCAGCACATTTAACTGTAATTCGCTATTTTTACACTAGACCCCTAATGATGTGAAGGTAATATGAGTATGGGTGAGGGGGTGAAGCATTTTATAATCTCATTATTAAATCTCAGTCTTTCTGTGGGCCTGTATTTTAGGAATGCAATCTTCACCAGTGGTATAGTCCTCCTTCACATCCCCTGCAAAAAAAAAAAAAAAAAAAACACCCCACCTTCCCCCTTGCCCTCATTTGATGAGATAGAAAAGCAGTAGGAGGCTGGCATGAGAAAAATAACTTTCCCTATTTGGGAAAATCTCTAATAAAGCCTTTTTCTCAGAAGGTGTTTGTTATGGAAAATGCTCTAGGCATTAAAAAATAAAATAAAATTGCTCTTCCCTTTCCCCTGCCAGAGGCAAGAGGGTAGGTTCTCAGATCCTCACCAGGAGAACTCAGTGGGGCTCATAGTGGGGCTCAAAAAAGTGTGAAGAGCAGTAAGACTGCAGCTCCTATAGTTTCTCATTAGTCCAAGCTCAGCCTCCAACAATTGATCAACATGACCATGTAAGTTGTCCCACCAGTTTTTTACCCCATTGACTCCCGTTTCAGGTAAGCAGGTGTTGGCAATGACTCTGGATTCACCTGTCTCCACATTTTGAGTTGCTCTAAAACCTCAGTTCCCTTGACCAAGAAAAGTCACACATTTTCAATTCTTTGAATGCTGTTTTCTTCTTGCAAAAATAAGAGTAAAAACTCCTAACCTCTGTACATGTGAAAACTGAAACTGAGTTGTTTAATTTTCTTTTAACATAAGTAATTGAATGGTACCATAAGGAAAAATATAAAAACTTTACCAGTAATAAGAACGGAGCTATTACCACCCATCTACTTAAAGGGATGGAAGGAAGCAAAGATTCCAAGAAGAGAAAATTTTATAGTGAATTTGCTCTTGACAAGAGCTGGGTTTTTTTTGTTTGTTTGTTTTGTTTTTTTCCCCCTAGGGCAGCAAAGTTTAAGAGATACCATACAGTAAGGAAGTAAAGTAGATAAAAACTCCAGTACGGGGTGTGGTGGCTCACATCTCTAATCCCAGCACACTGGGAGGCCAAGGTGGGCAGGTAAGTTGAAGTCAGGAGTTGAAGACCAGCCCGGCCAACAAAGTGAAACCATGTCTCTACTAAAAATACAAAAATTAGCTGGGCATGGTGGCGGGTGCCTGTAATGCCAGCTACTCAGGAGGCTGAGGTTGTTGAGATCACACCACTGAACACTAGGCTGGGCTACAGAGCAAGAGTCCATCTCGGGGGAAAAAATACCCTTCAATATCAATCATTTCTTCTGACTAAACTACTATGATTCCTCCTTGACCATCTTATTGGCAGACTGGAGAAGGGCAAAGGTTGAATCTGGTAAATAAAATGTTTCCAGCACAGCTGCAATTGTTGCTACCAACACTCATTGGTAATAACAGCAACAATCAGCCAGGGTCATAGGAGGATACGGAGAATGATATCAGGGAGGAGAAACTTGGCTACCATGGGAAAATTCCCAGAACAGAAGAATTCCTGTGAGCTGAAGACTACCTCATTTATGTCTAGCAAATGTTCATAGTTGGGAATTGAAGAGATTATAAGCTAGATTAGAAAAGGCATAGTTAGCAAGAAAAAAATTAATAAAGTCTTGAAAGCAGGCATATGCCCGAGTTATTCCACATGTAGGGTATTCCTCTAGTTTTAAAGCCCTCATATAGTCTCTGCTGCTGTAGCTTTTACCCATCTCTGTGGTTTAGTTCAGATACCATTTTTTAAAATAAAACTCATTTGTCATAGAAATTCATCTTCACTTTTTCTGAATTCCTATAGCAGATTTTGATTCCCTCACATTTCCAATACATTCCATCACTCATTATCAGATTTTATATAGATATTCTTCACGCATTAATATATTTAAAATCACTTATTAAAGTCAAAGCATGGAAAAATGAAACTACATAACATTGTAATTTAAATTAGTAATAATCTGGTACAGTTTGTGGTAGAAGTCAGAATTGCGAAAATAAGTCATGGCTAATTGAAAAAATGCTAGGCCAGGCCAAGTGTGCCAAATTAAGGAGTTTGAAAATTTTCTGGAATCCTCAAGCGTTTCTAAAATAAGTAGCTATACATATATCTAGGTAACTGTATGTCTAATTTGACCTAATAGATTATGTAGTAACTGCAACTAGGTATTATTTTATCCTGGTCCTTAAGTTCCTCAAGAAACTGGTCAATTACTGTTAGATTGATTCATTTCTCTGCGAAAACAAAACTGAGGCTCAGAACAGTCAATGATTGCCCATGATCATGTAGCCAGATGGGGCACAGATCATGTTCTGATTCCTAGTATTGAGCACTACGTTTCAACCTGATGCAAATTCCTCTTTTTATATTTCTGTTCATGTTCCTGTGCCTGGAATCAACTAGTATAATTTCACAGTACAATGCTTAACACCTGGTTTCTGCTAGACTATGCATATTAGTGTATTTTCTTTGCAAATGAGTCACAAGTGATTAGCAAGCGTTAGGGAAATAAACTGAGTGGATGGCGGGAGAAAGGCATTGGTTCTCATTAGCTCTTTCTATTTACACTCAATGATAAGTCCCAAAATATTTCATCTAGATACAAATTACATAAAAGAGGAGTCCATGTAAATGAATTGCCTGCTCGAAAAAATTAGAAAGAAAAAAATAGTAAGAGTGAAGTGCCATTTGATAATCTAGAGGTAGAATAAGTTTACAGTTAACATGCTTATATCTTTAGAAATATGTACGTAGAACTTTTGTGATTTGCCCAAGAATGATTTTAATACTTTAGATCTGAGGTTTTCAACCTTTGTGTTCACCGTGCCCTTAGTATCTCAGTGATTTTTTTCATAGTACCCCTAAGCCAAAAGAAATAAATCCTGTTTAGTAAACACTTAGGTCCAAATAACGTTTATTTCCTAACAAATTCACAGTCACTTAAAAAAATAGGAGAAATTAAATACAATTAAACACCATTACTTACTGAAAGTATGTATGTACCTGTTTTCCACTGCAAAACTTTTCAAACCTCATAATTAGACTGGTGGCAGCCATCCTCATTACCTATTTCATGTTATTCAATTTATAACTCATAATTCTTAATTCAATTCATAGTTGAATTCAATTTATAATTCAATTCATAGTTGAATTCAATTTATAATTCAATTCATAAATTCAATTCATAATTCAATAATTAATAAGCAGGCTTCCATCATTTCCTCATTCTGATTCTCTATATTGTATATATTAGAAGATACATTATTATTTATCATAATATAAATATTGCTTTTGCCCCTTGCCCAACTGCTCTATAGAATTTTAGTAACTTTATTGATGTAAAAAATTTAAATTTGTTAAATAAATTTGATACATAAATGCACGCTCATTGTCAACTTCAAAATCCAGATGAATAAAATCCCTCTCAATTTTCTACCCATATCCACTAACTACTGCTACAGGAATGACTATTGTTAACAATTTAAGGTATATATTTTCATTGAAATAATTACATATGTAGATTTAGAAGTATATGGTCACATTGTATATTTTATATTAAAAATACTAGATTGCAGGTATTAAAATTTTTCATTTACCCATTTTGGAGAAATCATTCTATATAAACAAGTATGAACTTACCCGGACCTCCTTTCTGCTATTGAACACTGACGTGTGTGTTATGCGGTATAACTTCCTTTCGTCTGTCCGGATCCAGTCTCCACTCTTCTCCACACTGCTCTGTGTCCTGGGAAACTGAACTAAAACGACTGCCTGAAAGAGCTCTTGATCCTCAATGCCTTCCTTGCCCTGTGGCTTCTGATTTGTATCTGTCAGTGCAGTGAAAGCCAATGGCAGGAGACACAGAAAGAAGAAAAGCAAAGTTGAGACACTTACTTCCCACCTTCCTGCACACTTGTTATCTATTTGTTTGTCATCTTCCCCCCACCAAGGGTCATACCTTTTATCAGGTGGCCTTCTACACACAGCTGTCATGAGTTTCCCATTAGGTCAAGAGATACTGGGAGTTTTCCATAGTTATAAACTCCAGGATACTACATTTCCCTTTCTGGCTTTCCTAAACTTGTACCCATATCATTGTAAACAATGCCTTTATTAAAATATGTTCAGTTACTTAATTTGAGTGTGGCACATGTTTTCATCTAAGTCTTTGACTGATGCATGAGGAATTGCTGTATTCAATCAATCTTTACTTACACATTTAACTTCCTACAATGTGTGATATTTTGTACAATGCTACAATGAACATCTTTAAACGTCTTTATAAGTACTGTGAGTATTCTTTTATAATGAATATTCTTTTATGGTTGATACCTTGAAGAATAGTTTTGGGATTAAAAAGTAGCTTCAATTTAAAAACTGATACACATGGCTGAAAGTCCTACCAAAGGTGGGGGAATAATTTATTCTCTCTCTGAAACTAAATGAAAGCATATATTTTTCCATCCCACTCACCAACAATGAATTTTACAAACCTTTCTTAACATGTATAAAATTTTACCTTTTAATTGTTTTAATGTGTGTTCACTGATTAGTAATGAGAAATGACCTTCTTGTAATATGTTTATTAGCCACTGATGCTTTCTTTCTGAATAGTTAATTCAAATCTTCTGCCGTTACCAT
This sequence comes from Piliocolobus tephrosceles, assembly GCF_002776525.5. Lineage (NCBI taxonomy): Eukaryota > Metazoa > Chordata > Mammalia > Primates > Cercopithecidae > Piliocolobus > Piliocolobus tephrosceles. The sequence goes on from NW_022295143.1 coordinate 28,103, forward strand.
GGGTGGAGGGAATGGTAGCTGGAGTGATATGAGAAACACATGGAGCAGAACTCAGGTTTTTTCCAGGCAAAGCATAGTAACCAGCCAGCCCTGGCCAATTCAATAACTGAATGCAAACACCTGAGCAAGCCCAATTCTGATCAGTACTTCTGTCCCAAATCAGTGAAACCTATTGGCTGGGGTGTAGATTTATGAGGGGTGGAAAAAAGCGTTACTACTTTAAATCCAAAGATTTAGTGGTTGGTTAAACAGAAACAAATAATTTATAAAATCATCTGAATCACTTTTTTAAAACATTTTATTTATTGTATTATTAGCGCTTTTAGGAAACTCCCTACCCTCAAGAATACTGCTTCTCCTGTAAGATTCTCAACTGGTAGCTGTTTCACTTTCCTTACTCCTAATACTATGGAGATGCGAAAGATACCCTCTGTGTCACATCCAATCTCTTCCCTTTTCTTCCAAAACGCCTAGCTCCAATGATGTTCCTTCTTCATCCCTAGGAACAACAGATTTAAATTTGATGTCATCCTCCTTCTAACAAATATCATAAGACACTTAGGCTCATCTCACATCCCATAGAGTTTCGGCTGTCTGTCCCACATGACTACTTTCATAACTCTCGATGCTTTAAATATTGACATGGATAACTCACCCAACAATCATATTTGTACCCTAGAACTTACCATTACTAATAAGCACACACTTTCACATAGTGTCAATTTCAATTCCTCTCTAATTCCACCCCTTCACTAGCTTACACGCTCTAAGATCCCAACACCAATAACCAGAACTTAAGGTTTACTGCCCCTCTTGTATTACATTATTCCTCTCTTATTTCTTACCTTCTTTTGTATCTTTACCCAGCTTAAATTTCATGGTAAAACATTATAATCAATCCCTCACCTATGTCTTCAACTCCCTTAGTAACACCACAATCCTACTTCACATTCTCTGCGTACCTTGAACCTCTATATACCTACTTGAGCTTAGTGGTGTAAAACAAACTATCATGCAGATTGTTCACATATAGAAGCATGTTTGCCAGCTTCTTACATATGCCTACAGCTGCTCAACAATTGTATTAGGTGTTTCCATTCTCCATTCAATCTGCCGTCTTCCTAGATGACCATTTCAGACCCTGTCCTTTCTTCACAAACCTTCAAAATCTACACTCTTATCTGATGAGGTCAGCTCTTGCTTTATGAAAGACATTCTAGCAGCCAAAATACCTTCTAGATGTTTCCACCACTATTACAACCTTGTAATAGTTTTTTATGACAATATATACATTTTTCCTGTTTCATTAGAAATAAATTATTCATGCTTCTATCCAAAGGCAACACCTTCAGTTCTACAATAGACTCTACTATCACCATTTTCCTAAAGTACCCCATTTCTTCAATTTTTACCTTTGTTTTATTTATTTTTAGTTGTGTGCATGATCTTTCACATCTATGTGAAAGATGTAGCTTTTTCTCTTATCTTAAATTAAAAAACTGCTGAGCTCACTGCTGATCCTGCCTCTCCCTCTGCTTCATATAAAAACCTGGTATTTTTCTTTACAACACTCCTTACAACACTTCACTTCCCTCATTTATTGTAATGCTTCTTTTCATATTACCCCTTGAGCCCATTCCAAGCAAGCCTATTGCTCTTGTCACTGTAAAAGACTTCTAATACAAGGTCAGCAATGACTTCTTAATCACTGATTACAATAGTCAATTCTTAGTCTTCATCTTGCTTGATCTATCTGCAGTATTTGCCATTCTCATCTCTAATATGCAATTTGTAACTTTTTCCATACTGTCACCACTCTCCTGAATGTCCTTGTATACTCTTATCTTTGCATTTGCTTCACTGTGTTCTCTCAATTCCTGCTCTAAAAACATTGGAATGCCCAAAAACTTAGTCCTTGGATTGCTTAAGTGTTCAAAATTTGACATGTGTACACCAACCAAATATCATTTTGTCATGCATTTTTAAATGCAGATTTATACTAGAGATTTTTAAATTTATACCTTGTAGCTAGATTTAACACTGATTCAAAGACTTTTATAGTCAACTTTCTACTTGGTATGTATACTTAGTTTTCTAATATGCAACTCAAAACAATCATACCCCAAACTTAGCTCTCAGACTCTAACATGTCATCAATACCACCACTTCTTCTTACAATCTTTGCCATCTCAGTTTAAGGCAACTGTGATCTTTGTTTTATAGACCTGTGAAATTGTATCTGGTACTTGCTTCTTTAAAGAGGCCAAAATAGGCTTAGCACAAAATATATTCCTAGTGTGATAGATTTTAAAAATATCCTCTTTAGGCCAGGCGCGGTGGCTCAAGATTGTAATCCCAGCACTTTGGGAGGCTGAGACGGGCGGATCACGAGGTCAGGAGATCGAGACCATCCTGGCTAACACCGTGAAACTCCCTCTCTACTAAAAAATACAAAAAATTGGCCGGGCGAGGTGGTGGGCACCTGTAGTCCCAGCTACTCGGAGGCTGAAGCAGGAGAATGGCAGAAACCCGGGAGGCGGAGCTTGCAGTGAGCTGAGAACTGGCCACTGCACTCCAGCCTGGACGACAGAGAGAGACTACCTCTCAAAAAAAAAAAAAAAAAAGTCCTCTTTAAAAGGATATTTAAGATGTCCTCTGAAATATACTCGATTAACATTTTCTTTGTCCTAAAACCAATATTAACACACCTTTTTTTGGACATATGTCTGATATTCTTTTCTTTGCTACCGCTATTAATGAGTCATTTTATTTTCTAAGATTAAATGTTTAATGCTCTTTTAAACAAAAGAAAAGAGCTATTTAAAAGCCAGTGTGAAACTAAGCATTTAAATTGTTTTTAGATATTGATTTGTGATTACTGAGATGTTTAAATCATTTTTAACAACTTCTTTCATGTTTTCTACTTTCTCTGCTTTAAAAAATATTATTCTTGTCTTTTGATTAATTCATGCAACTACATTTATTTTTCTCTAATGATTTGAAAGTCTGATATCTCATTAATATTTTTTAAATTGTTCCCCTTGAAATTTTAACATGTGTATTTAAGCTTTGCTACTTCTACGCAATGCCTTTGTTAATCATTTTCTTTATATTTTTCTCATGTAAATCAAGAATCTTAGCAATTATTTTGCTCTTCCTCCCACTCCCTGCCATCTTCTGTATCCGCACATTGAAAAGCCTACTCTACATTAAGATCATCAATACATTAAATCCAAAATCAAAGGTCCTATTGTTTTCTTCAAAAGCTACCTTTATTTATGCCTAAGCATAAATTATACCGGTTTTATTGTTCTTCACTATTTCTTATACAATCTCTCTCAGACTTATTGCTCCTTTTTTCAAAATGTCTCCTCTAGTAATTCTTCCAGACAGGGGTGGACATTGGGAAACACTGTGTGTTTAGGCATGCTTTCAGTGTTTTTATCTTGTGCTCACAGTTAAATGTTGGTTTGGTTAAACAAAGAGTTCTAGTGAAATAGTCATACTGCACATTTAGACAGATAATTCTTCAGAGTCTCGCACTTACTATTACTAATGAGAATCCAGATGTCTATCTGCTGTTATTCATTTCATAGCAGCCTCTACTTCCATCCCATCCCGTAGAACTTCCAATAGAGTTATCCTTGGTGTTCTGAAATTTCTTTCCGATACGACAACGTATAGATCATTTTAAATTCACTTTCTTATTTTAGGTAGACAATACAAATCTAAGGACTTGTGCTTCCTTTTCAGAGCCTTTAAAGGAACTTTTAAAAATTATGTGTTAACTATCTTCCTACCTACTCTCCCCACTCTGTTGTCACTTTTGTATATAACAAGTACTGATGGTTGATGGAATTCGATGTCTTCTTTTGTGTATTAAATTTTATTTTCTCTCCTTGCCTTCCTCTCCCCTTCCCTGTCCCTCTTCTGTCTTATACACATACACACACATACTCACACACACTTGTGTGATGTATTGTAGAATTCATTGACCAATATCTCAGCTCACTAATTGACTGAATTTAGCTGACTTCTTTTAACCTTATCTATTGATGTACCACCCAATATTCTTTTGATTTTTATTTTTCAACTTTCATATTTCTCATTTCAATGATGTGCATTTAGACTTTGATACTCATAATTGTATTAATATTTTCATAATATTTTAAAGTCTGCCCACATATGTTCTGGAAAACACAAAGTGATTGCACACTGTTTTGTCTTATTCTCTTATCTTCATTTATAATATCCAACTTATCCCATCATGTTATAAGTATTTTTTTAACTTCATATGATTTTTATATCTTGTATATTTTTCCTTTTTTAATACATTCTCCATCTCTGGAGCTCTGTCTTGTTTTGGTTTAGTATCAGTTTTCCAATGTCATTCAAGTAATTTGGGTACTGGAAGAATTGGAATAATTGATTAGAAATACACCGCAGTGCAAGAAACAGGGTTCAATAAATTCAAGATCTCATTGGTTCAAATAGGATTTAATGTACACTGCCAGTCATACATCGGCAGAAATAATATTTCCCAGAAATAACAAAGGGTCACAACACAAGTCAGAATCATCATCCTGGGAGAAATCATAGAGATTATCGTTGCCAAGGAAACTATTTTGTTATACAATTACTTTTATTTATGTTAAACAAAACTTTGCCTTATCTAGATAGCATATGACTCAGTAATAGAAATTCCTGTACACATTATAATGTGTGTAGTGATTTACATCACTGAAGCAACCGTTGTGAACTAAACAATTAGTACCAGATAATGAGTAATAATTTCAAATGAAGACAACGTAGAATCAACACTTTTTGATGGTGACAGTTCCAGAATGTCAAAGAGATACTGGACCCAGAAATGATAATTAAATTATCTACATTCACTCATTCGTATTGTAATTATTAAGGATTTACATGCAAGAAGAACTTAGAGCCCCCACAGTCAGAGATATTGAGCGTGCAATAATTATTTCGTGCCTACCAAATGACTAGCTAGACACAATCTCAATAGCCAATTTAAATCTAATGGTTGAACTAATCAATCCCAAGTGAAGAAAAGAAAAAGTGTGAAAATTTTTAAATGGACTGTAAAAGTAACACACAAAAAATTACCCATAGTAGCCTTATACAAGTGTTGTAATTTCCATTCTAGGAAGTATTATGATTTTTTTTAAGTATTTCTTAATAAATAAAAAGACAGTTAAGAGAATCTATTTTCAACTTTAGTTAGCAATGACCTTATCTTTGAACTCAAAGTCATTGAAAATATTATTGACTATTGAGATTCACTGTTATTTATCAAATACAAATTCAATTGTATTCTATATGAAGTAACAACTTGTAGAAAGAAGCTTATGGGCTTGAGAATACAAGACATGGTGAAGATGTCACACAGAAAGAAAGTTAGTTCCTGTATCAAAAGTACAAAAGTGAAATTACAAAGTATTCCTGTGGTATTGACTGTCATCAAAGATGAAAATATATAAAAATAAATAGCAAATAAAGTGACATTAGAAACTCTTCAGAATCGGAGTCTTCCCTTGAAGCTACATGTGGGTGAAATGTGAACCTTCACAATGAGGCTTCATTGTGAAGTGAAAGAAAGCTTGTAGAAATGAACACGTGTCCACTATTATTTGCCTATAATTTTGAATTCCAATGTATGAGAAGATTTTTTTTTTTTTTTGCATAACCCAGTTGGCAGACTAGCATGACCTAATCTAAGACAACCTAGAATCTTTATGTATATCAATCAGTGAATCAGATATTTCTTCTGTTGAAGAAATATCAGTGGCCCTGCCCTTCCTGTGAACTGTTAATCATATATTATGTATCTTCCTTTGAGAAATTTTGAAATCTGAACTATAACTTGCTCCAAGTGTTTTAAGAAGAGATAGTATGGCTCATGTCTGTAATCCCAGCACTTTGGGAGGGAAAGGCAGGCAGATCACCAGGTCAGGAAATCGAGACCATCCTGGCCAACATGGTGAAACTCTGTCTCTATTAAAAATACAAAAGAAATAGCTGGGCATGGTGGTACGCACCTGTACTCCCAGCTACTGGGGAGGCTGAAGCAGGAGAATTGTTTGAACCCAGGAGGCAGAGGTTGCAGTGAGCCAAGATTGCACCTCTGCACTCCAGCCAGGGGATAGAGTGAGACTCCGTCTCAAAAAAAAAAAAAAAAAAAAAAGAAGGGATGGTAGATCTGTATTTGAGTAGTCAAGAAGGCAAAAATGGTATTTCTGTAAACAAATATAATATGCTATGTGCTATTAAATATACAATTCTATTTATTTATTCTCCATTTATATATCCAATTGAGCATGACCTTTTCAAGCAGCTAATTATTCCAACAGTGTTTCCATGTATGGATTTAGAAACTATGTGCATATGGTTGTACGCATAGCTGGGTATATAGATAGGTATCTGGATAATATTCATATAATGCTTTTTAGTCATGACTGATTTCTGTCCTGAGAGGATAACTATGAAACCCATCTGATGGCAATTCAATGAAATATGCAAGTAATCAATTTGGATAATATTGTTGGAGTTTAAGAAAGGTTTTTAAAAACAGTATGGCGATTCCTCAGGGATCTAGATCTAGATGTACCATATGACCCAGCCATCCCATTACTGGGTATATACCCAAAGGATTATAAATCATGCTGCTATAAAGACACATGAACAAGTATGTTTATTGCGGCACTATTCACAATAGCAAAGACTTGGAATCAACCCAAATATCCATCTGTGACAGACTGGATTAAGAAAATGTGGCACATATACACCATGGAATACTATGCAGCCATAAAAAAGGATGAGTTTGCGTCCTTTGTAGGGACATGGATGCAGCTGGAAACCATCATTCTTAGCAAACTATCACAAGAACACCGCATGTTCTCACTCATAGGTGGGAACTGAACAATGACATCACTTGTACTCGGGAAGGGGAACATCACACAATGGGGCCTATCATGGGGAGGGGGTGGGGGGAGGGATTGCATTGGGAGTTATACCTGATATAAATGATGAGTTGATGGGTGCTGACGAGTTGATGGGTGCAGCATACCAACATGGCACAAGTATACATATGTAACAAACCTGCACGTTATGCACATGTACCCTAGAACTTAAAGCATAATAAAAAAAAATTAAAAAAAGACTGATTTTTGCAGATTGTTTCAAGCATTTTTGTACATGTATTATAATAAAGCAAAATGATTTTCCAAAAAGTTTAGTCACTAAGTATTGAGCTCTATCAAAGTCATGTCAAATGCAGTCATTTTGCAGCAACGCTCCTATATGCATGTTTAAAAAGTCATTCTTCTAACTTGAAAATAAAAACCTACATCTTCTAAAGCAGAGTAATAGGACATATTCATTGGCATTTCATTACCTTTTAATTGGAAAATGACTATTTGCTACCAGTTCTTCTCTGTGGCAATCCCAGTGCTTTTCCATATGTAAAAACATGACATTACAGTATTAATACCCTACCTTTTATATATGCATGGTTATATATATTTGCGTGTGTATATGTGTGTGTATTGACCTGAATCAATTTGTTCATTAGGCAATTATTGGGTTCTTTTAGTAAATATCTGTAGGCTCTGATCATTATAGATGGAGAGAACCTTTGTAATTCCTCACATACAGCCCTACTACCAAGTAAATATTATAATTTTAAAAGTTTTGTACTAAGTTTTTCCAAACTTACAAATATGTATGGACAAGCAGGCACAAAAATCACTCCAGAACCTGTTCCTAAAAGTTCAGAGAAGCCTCACTTTAAGCTCCGTCCTCGGGCATTCCAACAGGCCTGTTGACTGAAAGGTTCATCTATGGTCTGTACAATATTTTTACAGCATAATAAGCCAAGCTAGGATTCTTAGGCAGCAGAGTGCCACAGGAAATGGGGTGATACAAAATTAAGAATTTAGCACTAAATTGAATAGTTTGAAGTTGATGGAATTTCATACCCTATTTATGCTGAAGCAGTATGTATTATTTCTAACAACTATATTTCTTAAATATCATGAGTATCAAAAATCTAAATTAAATCTTTTTTTTTTTTTTTTTTTTTTGAGATGAAGTCTCGCACTGTAGCCCAGGCTGGAGTGCAGTGGTAGGATCTCAGCTCACTGCAAGCTCCGCCTCCTGGGTACACGCCATTCTCCTGCCTCAGCCTCCTGAGTAGCTGGGAATACAGGCGCCCGCCACCTCACCCGACTATTTTTTTGTATTTTTTTAGTAGAGACGGGGTTTCACCGTGTTAGCCAGGATGGTCTCGATCTTCTGACCTCGTGATCCGCCCGTCTTGGCCTCCCAAAGTGCTGGGATTACAGGCTTGAGCCACCGCACCCGGCCTAAATTAAATTTCTTAATTCAGATATTCAGTTTCGGTTATGTTAACTACTTCTGAAATATGGATTCCTGATCATGATATGTCAAATTCTCATGTTCTCATCTTGTGTATACACATCTGTAAATGCATCTGAAAGTTTTTGGATGTTATAGTGACTTAAGAGAACTCCTGACATTTTGTGTGTGGAGGCCAGAGATATTTTAGCATTGTATATACATTTAATTGGAGTCTCTGCAAAAAAAGTAAGAGCAAAATATGTGAATTTATGCTTGTCCCTGTTTGAATATGCAAAAAAAATCACATTTTTCAGTTCATTACTTCTTGTACTCCAATTATAAACATTAGACTTTCTAATTCTATCTTTCCTATCTCTTAATATCCTCTTCCTCTTTTCAATCTCTATTACTTTATACTTCATTCTGTATATTTTATTGTTATTTATTTCTCTGCATGTTAGCTTTCTCTTGAGCAGTGTTTAATCTACTGTTTACATTTTTGGATGTTTATTTAAATTGATAAGTTTCTTAGTTTTAGTTATTTTAGTTACTTTTAGTTTCATTTTCTCTTTCTGATGTATTCATTTATAAAAATATCTTAAAATTGTCCAGTTTTGATTTGATCCCTTATGTTCTTAAACAGTTTCACAAGTAGTTTTTAAAAATATTATCCATACAATAATTCTAACACTTTTAGTCTTGGGTGGTCTAAATCAGTTTTTTTATCATTTATGTAAATTCATCAAAGTAGCTTGCCTTTTTGTGTATTCATCTTCGATTGTGCCTTCCTTTTTTAACATTGTTTGCTTTTAACTATGGAACTTCTAAGACTTAAATGGGGAATTTCAATAGTGTTCCTGCTTACAGGACTTGTTTTTACCTTTTTCTTTTTTTTATTTTATTTTTTTTCTGAGACGGAGTCTCCATCTGTTGCCCAGTTTGGAGTGCAGTGGCATGATCTCACTCAATGCAAACTCCACCTCCAGGGTTCAAGCGATTTCCCTGCCTCAGCCTCCCGAGAAGCTGGGACTACATGTGCTTGCCACCACGTCCAGCTAATTTTTTTGTATTTTTAGTAGAGATGGAGTTTCACCATGTTAGTGGGATGGTCTCCATCTCCTGATCTCATGATCTGCCTGCCTTGGCCTCCCAAAGTGCTGGGATTACAGGCGTGAGCCACCACTCCCGGCCACTTTTACCATTTTTAAGAGGTAACAAAGGGAGTGATACTGATCTGTGACTACAATAGCCCTCTTAAACAATTTGAGTTCTGTTGTAAGAGTTTCTTACCTCATTGTTGCTCAAGAGTCAGTAATGCCAATAGCAATATTCTCAGGCTAACCTCCTTTTTACAGATAACCTAATGTGTGTGCTGAACATATTTGTTGGGGTACAGCCCTGGCAATATTTATCAATATCATTTAAAATAACTGGCCTCACAGAAAGACTATCATATGCACGGTATAATTGTTCTACACTATCAGTGTCTTTTAGAACGTACAGCCATACGTGATGCTGGTAGCAGGAGTTAGATGTTTAAGTTCCTGCTTTCTACAATACCTAATTCTTCAATTTTTCATTTCTCAGTACCCAAAGGACTCCAGTTGTTTTTGTCACAATCATGACAATTCTGTTAGATTAATAAACTCTATTATCCTACTTCTTAAATGCTTTGGGGGAAAAAAAAAAACCCTACCAGCTTATTTTAAATAGAGAAAAGCAGTGAATACAGAAGTTCCTTGAGATTCGTATTAACAAATTTTTAATGAAAACTATTAATTATAAAGCAACTCTAGGTTGAATTATAGGCACGCATAGTATAAAGAACTGCTAAATGAAGCCACACAGATGGTCTCTCTGAAAACTAACAGAGTATAACTTGTGTTTATTAACTTAATCTTCAAAAGGACCTTCTATTCCTCATATCTTGATTTAGGTAATAATATATGTCACATTTGCAGGATGTTTCTATCTCCTGTGGATATTTTTCACCTGAAAGCCTTTTGGGAAAACAATAATTATTATAATTCACAGATTTCATGTTAACCTTGCACTTTCAACTTCTCCCTTCTCATACTCCACCATGCATTCTGTCATTTATAACAAAACTTTCATTAAGATGTACTGCATAAAAGCAATCTTTATTTCTACTACTCTACCAATATGTGTAACTTTAAATATTATTTAGGTAAATAAAGCTTCTAACTGAAATTGGAAGACTAATTGCACAAATGGCAACAATTCAGTATAAGTCCTTCATGAGTTCACTTTATCTTCATCAGCAGGAATAGCAATGAAAAATGAAAGGAGATGAAATGTTCACTTCAGAACTGATGATAATTATAAGTGAATAAAGTTGATCAGAATATTTTCATCAGAAAAGTACAGACCTTAAAGATTTGTTACACACTTTTGTCTACTGTGAATAGAATATAGACTGGTGGAATAACAGAACTAATAGGGAACATAGTATTTTAAAATAGGGATCTGCCTGCATACTGAAACCATTCCATCATATGTTAGCACACTCAGTATGCCCTTTATAGATGGTGTTTCCACTGGCACATCATAACCTGAAGTAAATGAGGGAAAAATCTCTTAATTTCAAAGGCTATGCACTTATAGCAAAATGACATGAGATTACTGGGTCATTCTTAGAGTTTGCTCAAAAATGTTTTTATATTTTAATTCATTTAAACACATAGCAACCCATAATTAGTGTTGAATTTATATTATCATGCTTATTATTTCACCACTAACAAGCTTTCAAGAAAAAAAACAGAAGTTCAAAACTCCATGAATATCACTATACAAAATGGACTGTAATATTTGAAAAGTACAAATTATTTCTCCTTCCCTGTTTTGTTTGCTAGTAGATTTTGGGAAATGATGAGTTAGTGAATGAATTATAGTATTCATAATTCATACTTCAATTTACTACCCCTGTCACTTCAAATAGTAATCATTTATCTGAATATATTTCCTGGCTTAAGTTACCACTGCCTTAAAACAGGTGAAAAGTAACATACATTTTCTTAATCTAAAGAAGACTTTAACTTTGTCAATTCTTTCTTTTTGAAGAGAATTTTTTATCATAAGTGAGGTTGCATATATAAAAATAGTGGGGGCATTTGACTACGTGTTTGGAGACTGGAGAACAAGTGAAAGAGTTAGAGTATGTTCTTTTATTTGGATGATGAGATTGGTAAGTCTGAAATGCAAGGCAAAAGTTCAAAGGTTTTCAGCGCAA
>NW_022295144.1:0-1167 GCF_002776525.5 Piliocolobus tephrosceles
TAAAAGAGGATGATTCTACCTCCCTGAATCAGAAGCCTGTGTGCATCTTATGAATTCTTCAATTTGTTGTAAATTTGAAAAGATTTTCAAGTATAGATTTTCTTTTAACCTTGTCACAAAGAACTTTGGAAAGCTACCATATATTTTTGTCAAATTGTCTTGTTTTGAGCTTTAAAACAGCTTCAAATTATTTCATTTGTTGAAAATTGCAAAAGATAATTTAGATGACCATCAATAAAATTTTTCCATTCATTCACAGTAATGGATGTTGAAAAGTAAAATATCAGGCAGACTGGTGAACATTAAAGAAATCAGGACTAGAATGTAGCAGTTTTTGATTGTACACCTTGCTTTCTCCACTACTGACAGTGGGAGAGTTCACTTCTCTCTCTGATCTTAACTTTTGTTTTCTATAACTGTAATGGGATTAGATGATTTCAGACTTTTAAAAAAATCTGAATATGGTGTTTTATGATTTCATGATTTTAAGATGCTGATAAATTTTAGTCACTGTTATTCTAATAGGAAGAAAATTTCAATAAAATAGGCCCAGAATGGTACACACTTTAAGCTGTTTTTAAATGTTGAATCAAGATTCTAAAACTCATACAGAAGGAGGTTGTTTGCACCTTCTGTCTTTAAACTAGTTTTTCTCTGTTATAACTCTTTAAAAAATAGATTTTATTTGGACAGTTTATTACATACATTTCAAGACTATGAAGATATGGAAAAATATTATGTAGAAGTTACTGAAGTGGATTATACAAATTGAGGCTAGTCTTAAATTTTGTACACTGTCTCATTATAAAATCTAAATGGCTTAAAATTAGATAGATATAGAATTCTTTCTGATCACTTATGACCATGTTTGACCCTACTGATTGTTCCCTGATTATCTCATCCTGCTCATTTAGAAGTCACCCTGATATGCTTGAAATTCCCCAGACTTACTGCCCTGTCCAATACTTGTCTTAGCACACAGTGTTCTCTCTATAGCGATGCTTTATAGGAACACACCTTCTCATCTTCTTAATCAAACCATTCTTTTCCAAAGTTTCAAGAAGACATCTCCTTTAGAATTCTCCCACCCTCCAACTCAAGTCTATCATGAAGTGGATAGGTATCCTTCCTTTGTGTTCTTTAGTACACTGTATTAGCTCTACAAAG
>NW_022295145.1:0-1244 GCF_002776525.5 Piliocolobus tephrosceles
ATCTTCAGGTAAAAACTAGAAAGAAGCTTTCTGAGAAATTCCTTTGTAATGTGAGCATTCAACTCACAGAGATACACTGTTCTTTTGATTGACCAGTTTGTTAACACTGTTTTCTTGGAATCTGCAATGGGATATTTTGGAACACATTGAAGCTTATGATGACAAAGGAAATATGCTCATACAAAAACCAAAAATAAGCTTTCTGAGAAACTACTTTGTGGTGCTTGAATTCATCCAACAGATTTACGTCTTTCTTTTCATGGAGCAGATTGGTAGCACTGTTTTTGGTTAATGTCAGAAGGGATATTTTGAATCACATTGAAGCCTAGGGTGACAAAGGTATTATCCTCATATACAAACTAGAAAGAAGCTTTCTGAGAAACTTCCTTGTGATGCGTGAATTTATTTCACAAAGTTACATGATTTTTTTCATGGAAGAGTTTGCTAACACCGTTTTCGTGTAATTGCAAAAGGATATTTTGGGGTGCATTTAAGCCTATTGTGAAAAAGAAAATATCCTCAGATAAAAATTAGAAGTTTTCTGAGAGACATCCTGGTAATATGTGAATTCATCTCACAGAGTTTTACCATTCTTTTCATGTAACAGTTTGGTAGCACTGTTTTTGGGGAGTCTGAGAAGGGATATTTTGGGTTGCATTGAAGACTTTTGTGACAAAGTAAATAACTTCAGATAAAAATTACAAAGAAGCTTTCTGAGAAATTCTTTGTGATGTATGAATTCATCTCACAGAGTTACACTACTGTTTTGTTGGAGCAGTTTGCTAACACAGTTTTCATGCAAATTAAAATAGGATATTTTGGAATGCATTGAAGATTATGGTGACAAAAGAAATATCCTCAGACCAAAACCAAAAACCAAATTTCTGAGAAACTGCTTTGTGATGTGTTAATTCATCTCACAGATTTACACCGTTGTTTTCATGGAGGAGTTTGCTAACACTGTTTTTATGGAATGTGCAAATGGATATTCAGGAGTGCATTGAGGCCTCTGGTGATAAAGGAAATAGCCTCAGACAAAAACTAAAAAGAAGCTTTCTGAGAAACTACTTTGTGTTTTGTGTATTCATCTCATAGAGTTATAAAATACTTTTCATGGAGCAGTTTGGTAGCAGTGTTTTTGGGGAATCTGAGAAGGGATATTTTGGATAGCATTGAAGGCAATAGTGATAAAGGAAGTATCTTCAAATAAAAGATATAAAGAAGATTTCTGAGAAACTCCTTTG
>NW_022295146.1:0-2025 GCF_002776525.5 Piliocolobus tephrosceles
AAAAAAAAGCACTGGCAACAAAACAAAATATAAATTTGGCTTCATCACCATTAACAATTTCTGTGCGTGGAATAGCACTATTAAGTGAATGAAAAGACAACCTGCTAAATAGGAAAAAAGAATTTGCAAATTACTTATCTAATAGGAGGTTAATTTCCAGAATATACAACGAAGTCCAACAACTCAACAACAAAAACCAAACAAGCCAATAGAAAAAAAAGGACTTGAAAAGTTCATTGCTCTAAAGAAGATATGCAGATGGCTAATAAGCACATGAAAAGATGCTGAACCTCACTAGTCATTTGGGAAATGCAAATCTAAACTTCAATGAGATGCCTCCCCACACAAAATAGGTTGGCTATTATTAACAAGAGAAAACAACAGGTGTTGGTGAAGATGTGGAGAAATTAAAACTTTCGTGCTTTGTTCTTGGGAACATAAAATGATGCAATTGCTATGGAAAATAATTTACGTTTCTCAAAAAAAAAGAAGTATCTATGATCCAGTCATTTCATTTCTAGGTGTATATATTTGTGCACTAACATTCATGGCAGTATTATTCACAGCAGCCAAAAGATGGAAACAACCCAAATATCCTTCAAAAGATAGATGAACAAAATGTGGTATATATACAATGGAACATTATTTACCCTTAAAAAGAATAAAATTCTGATACATGCTATGACATGAATAAAGTTAAAGACATTAGGCTAAGTTAAATAAAGAGGATACAAAAGGATATTTGTATTATTATGCTTCTGTGAGGTACCCACAATAGCCAAACTTTTAGAGACAGAAAGTAGAACCAATGTTACCCTAGGCTTGGTGTGGTGGTAATGAGGAATTATTGCTTAATAGGTAGAGAGTTTCTGTTTGCTGTAATAAGATGTTCCAGAAATGACTAGTGAATACTTGTAAAACATTGTGAATGTATTTGATGCCACTGAACTGTATATTTAAAAAATAAAAAAAGGTTTTTGATATTTATATCTTACAATAAAAAATATCATTTAGCAAAAATATTATATTTTTCCAGTTTGACAAAATTGGTGTATTTCTTTGAGCTGTGAAATATCTTTGAAATACATTGTTATTGAAAGATTACTTAAATGTATACATAATTATAATTTCTATTATATTACGTTTATATATCTATTTGAATTTATATGCAGTAAAATATAGGTCTTAATTGCACAGTCCAAACATATTTGAAAAAAATGCCTGCATCCATGTAACTCACATAAAACATTTCTATCATCCCACAAAGTTTCGTGTTATGCTCACTCAACACATAAACTTTGAAATCAATCTATTTTATCATTGATGAATTTTGCTCCTCAAAAATTTATCTTAGAAAAATATTTATTTTGGTTATTGTTTCAATATTTCACAACTGTTTAACTTACCTATGTCCTAATGTTTAAAGTGAGATTTTGTAGTGATAACATATTGGATCTTGATTTGTAATGCAATTTTACAATCTCTGTCTTGTAAGTAGTTTTTATGCCATTTATACTTAAGAATGCTTGTTAATATCATTGAATTAAAATCTATCATCATCTCCTTCTATTTTTCTATTATTTATTCTTCATCCTCTGTTTTCCTGTCTTTCATGGTTAATTAAGGAAATTTTTAGGATTTTGAAAATCTACTTTATTGGTTTACTAAGGCTGTCTTTTACAATATTTATAGTGGTTGCTAAAATATTTAAATTATGTCTCCTTAATAAATGTTTAAATTATGCCTCTAAATAATGCTATACTGCTTCATTAATAGTAGAACATAACAGTACATTTGTGCATTCCCAAATCTATTCATCTTTTGTGTTACTTGTGTCATGTATTATGCATTGCTGTTATTTTTGTCTTAGTTTATCTTTAAAAAAATTTCTTCATATAGATTCAAGTTACAGTGTTATGTTCCTTTTGCCTGAAGAATTTCTAAAATTTCTTGCCGGTTTAAACATTTATCATTGGTTTTCTGACAAGAAATTCTCCCAGGTTTAGTTTGTCTAGGAAAAGTATT
>NW_022295147.1:0-6617 GCF_002776525.5 Piliocolobus tephrosceles
CTTGAGCCTTATTTATTCTTAGCATATTATTTTCAATGGCCCCTGCATTTCCCCCTTTTTGTTTTGCCTCAATCCTAAAAAGGTAGCCCGTATTTGCTCCTGTGTTTTCCTTTGTTTTTGGATGCGACGGAGGGAGCATCGGATCACCATGAGAAGTAAACCTAATCCGAGCATCCAAAGCAATATACTTCCAGAGATGGTAGAAATCCATGTTTTCATCTGGGTCCATGGGTCAAGGGCAGCAAAGCATTGACCCAGCTCCTGCAGGGTAGTTGCTCCAAACAATACATGTAGTTGCTGTCGAAATGCTTCGGAAATGTTTTGAGTGAGTTCTTGGATGTCCAAACTAATATTTTTATGGCCTATTAATAATCTTTGGATTTCAGTCCAATTCTGAGAAACATTAAAAGGCACAGGTGTTATGCAAAATTGAGTGGAGTTCCACTCACATTGCAATGTTATCCGCGTACTGAGGACAGTAAGCTGATCTCCAAGACACGTTAAGGCTTGTTCCACGTTGTCCAATCTTTCAGCAAGTTGAGAGTCAATGTTCCATTGTTGCAGCCACAACCGGTGAGATTGTTCATGCCACTGCTGTACAAATTCAGCATTTTGTATGCTTTGATGTAACACAAGCCCTGCCACAGCCGCAGTGGAGGCAATGGCAACAAGGCTCATCACCAAGGCAATTATAAGTCCAAGGGCACGACGGGTCTGCTGAAGGGACGTCCAAACATAAGTCTCAAGAGGTGATGCCCCCCACAGTCATGTCAGATTGACAGGTAGCCAAATTTCCTTATGAGCCCTGAGGATATAAATATCCCCCGTAAAACTGCACCATCAGGAATGATTGAGGCAAGACAAAAATGTACACATATCTTTACAATTAACAATCCCCATACCATTATCCCACACTAAGTTCCCTGCTAACAATAGGTAAGGCTTTTGGACACAAGCAATAATATATGGGGAGGTATTCCGATGTAACTGAATATGAAAGGAGTAAAGGAGTTATGTGGGTTAGAAAGACTAAAAGTCATATTCCCCACAAAAGTACTAATAGCATCACCTGCAGCTAATAACTTCCAAAGATGACTCTGTACTTTTAAAGAGTGTTTCAGATGAGGCATAGGTGGTGACAGGCCTCCTTCACGCCATACCAAAGTTTCTTTACCGTCAGCGGCAATACTTTTATTTACCCGGTGCCATTTCAAAGGTATGTGGCTAAATTTTGTTTGAAAATCAACGTGCACACTCCAATCAGTTACTTGTAGCCCATTGTACTCTAATAAAATCCGGGGCTTATTTCCCCGACAATGTTGCCACTCCAATACCTCAATATTAGGAGAAACCTCTGGAATAGGACAAAAAGGTAAGGAATTAGGAATAGTCTCATTACTATATACATTATGATTATACTGAAAACTTCTAGTTACAATAATAACAGTGTTAGCAGCCACATGGCTATGATTATAGTGAACAGCCCAAGCTTCATGCGATTTCTGGAGACAATGAGGACTATTTCCCATGCAAATCAGAAGTCCTTCCACTCCAAATTGGTATGTGCTGTTTATTATTCCCGTTTCCCATTCTATATCGTCCTTGTCCACATAGGGGGACGGCATCCAAGTAGTGTCATTGGTGAAAACCTTAACTTCCGCCTCCCCCCAGGCGACTCCCTGATACAAGGGTGGAAAGGGAATATAAGTCCAATATTCATACAAAGTCTCACTAAGGGAAATAAGTCCCCCACTGAAACACATCCAACAAAAGAAGAGATGCATACTGAGTCCAGTTTTCTTTTCAACAGGGTTTCAATTGCCTTGTAGGAAACCACTCAAGTCCGCTCCCTGTAAGGACAAGAGCATAGCCCCGTCCCTGTTTTAGAACTTGCCCTTGAGCATACTTACCTTCTTCATTAGGATACCAAACCCTTAAATTGTCGGCAGGGACTATCACCGAGGGAGGTGAGGAAAGATGAGTTACGGCAGCAGAGTCCTGCAGTTGTCTCCATTGATTCAAAAAGTTTAAAGTAAACAAAACTTTTAAAATCTGATTTCTGGGGGACTCATTTCCCCCTTTTTGTTTTAGCAGTTGAGTTTTTAAGGTTAAATTTGCACGCTCAATAATGGCTTGACCTTGACTGTTGCCCAGGATACCAGTGAGATGTTGAATATTATATTGCTGTAAGAAAACTTGTAACTTATGAGAAACATAGGCAGGGGCATTATCAGTTTTAAGTATTAAAGGAATGCCCATGATGGCAAAACAAGCTAAGAGATGAGTAATAACAGAATCAGCTTTTTCAGATGGCAAAGGAGTGGCCCATTGAAAATGAGAGAAAGTGTCAATGGTATGATGAACATACTTTAATCGTCCAAAAGAAGGGACATGTGTGACGTCCATTTGCCAAATCTGATTAACTTGAGTACCTCGCGGATTAATCCCAGGATGGAAAGATGGAATGCTCAAAGGAGCACAAGAAGGACAAGCTCGAATAAGAGAACGAGCTTGTTTACAAGTTAAATGAAATCGTCGTTGAAGACCAGAACTATTAGTGTGATGTAGAGCATGTTCTTGTTCTGCAGCCTGCAGGTGGCCGATTAAAAGCAAATCAATCTGAGCATTACCCTGAACTAATAGTCCAGGAAGTTGAGAATGAGAACGATGATGAGTGATAAATAAAGGAGCTTGACATTGGCTCAAAGTAGAGGACAACAAAGAAAAGAGTTTTTGAAGAGAAGAAGTAGTACAAAAAGGTAAAGTGGCTTGAGAAATATAAGAAGTAACACACACGGCGTATTGAGAATCACTAACAATGTTACAACTGATGGAAGGAAAATCAAGTAAAACCATGAGAATAGCAAACAGTTCTCCCTGTTGCACCGAGGGATAAGGATAAACTGTAACTCGAGATTGATGAACACTCCAATATCCAGCCTTACCATTGCTACTAGCATCAGTAAAAAAGGTAGGACCTTGAACAGGAAATAAAGATATTGCTGAGAAAGGCAACATAGAATGCTGTCTAAAAAATGAAAAGATCAGAGACTTAGGATATTGGGTAGAAAATTGTCCGACAAATGAAGCGCAAGCAACTTGCCAAGAATCAGAAGTGGCAAGAAGATAAGTAATTTGACTATGAGTGAATTGAGAGATAATGAAAGAAAGATTTCCTCCCCAGAGTTGTCGACAGCGATGCCATCCTTTGATGATCAATTCAGCTAAATGGCCGATATAAGTAGTCAAGCGTTTAGATGTTTTGTTGGATAAAAAAATCCATTCTAACGGCCGATTTGTTTGATGAATCATACCCGTAGGAGAATGTAAAGTATGAAATAAACAAAAGGAAAGGGGAACGTCGGGAAGGATATAATGTAGATGGGCCTTTTGAAGTTGTTCTTCTGCAAGCTGGAGTTCCTGTAAAGCCAAAGGATTTAAATGACGTGGGCTGTCCAAGTGACTGTCTCCTTCTAGAATAGCAAAAAGATGTTGTAACTGATATGTTGGTATTTTTAAAACAGGACGCATCTAATTAATGTCTCCTAAAAGTTTTTGAAAGTCATTTAATGTTTTTAAATGATCACATCGAATTTGAATCTTTTGGGGTTGAATATTTTGTGCTCCCAAGGTATAACCTAAATATTGAATAGGAAAATCTATTTGAATTTTTTCTGGGGCAATATTAAGTGAGTATAAAGAGAGCTGAGTTTGTAAGGATGTAAAAGCATCTTGCTGCTCTTCTTTGGTGGGTGCAGCAAGAAGAATGTCATCCATATAATGATATAAAAGAACAGAAGGATGACATTTTCGAACAGGATTCAAGGCTCGATGGACAAATTCTTGACACAAGGTAGGGCGTTTAACATGCCTTGAGGTAAAACCTTCCACTGATATTGAGAAAGTGGCTGAGAATTATTAAAAACAGGGACAGAGAAGGCAAAACGCTCACAATTCTTTTGATTCAAAGGAATAGAGAAAAAACAATCCTTTAAATTAATAACCATGAGTAACCAATCTTGAGGAATCATAAAAGGATTAGGAAGGCCAGGTTGTAAGGATCCCATGGGTTGAATACATGCATTAATAGCACAAAGATCTGTTAATAGTTTCCATTTACTTTTTTTTTTTTTTTTTAATCACAAAGACAGGGGAATTCCATGGAGAAGTACTAGGTTCTATATGACCTAGGGATAATTGTTCCTGAACTAAGTTTTCCAAGGCCTTAAGCTTCTCACGTGTTAAAGGCCACTGTTCAACCCATACAGGAGTATTCGTTTTCCATGTCAAGGGAAGGGCTTGAGGCTGGTGAACAGTGGCTACATGTTTAAAGATTTTTCAAGGGGATTGTAGCCCATGCGGAACATCATACTTTTGGCTGAATTAGAGACATGAGGAATAGAAACAAAAGCTCCAAATTGTTGCAACAAAACTCGCCCCCATAAATTTAGGGCAATAGGAACAATATAAAACTGGACTTGGGCCATTTGACCATCCGGCCCTCGCCAATTCAAGGTTTAAGAACTTTGATACACCTCAGAGGCGGTACCTAATCCTGTAAAAGAAACAGCAACAGGCTGCTTAGGCCACTGTAAAGGCCATTGATCAGAGGCAATAATGGAAATGTCAGCTCCAGTGTCAACCAAGCCCTGAAAAATTTGTCCCTCTACTTCGAGGGGAAACAAGGGTTTTTGCTGAGTTACTAAAGTTTCCTAAAAAATATGTTTACCTGTGCTTCCAAAACCTCCGGTTTTTTCTTGCCTCCGGGAAGGAAACTGAAAATAGGGTAGTAAAAGGAGCTGTGCAAATCGCTGTCCCTCTTTCAGGGATATAGATTTATGAGCCTGAGCCATAATTTGAATTTCCCCTTTATAATCAGAATCTATAACACCCAAATGAACTTGTAAACCCTGTAAAATGCTACTACTGCGTCCTATAAGCAATCCAACAGTATGTGGAGGTAATGGCCCAGAAACACCTGTAGCCAATTTAACAACTCCCATTTCTGGGGTGAGTTCAACAGCCTGCAAAATAGCCAAATCAGCAACGGTGCTACCGGAAGTAGCAGAGAAAAGCTGAGCTAATGAAAATTGGGGGTTAATATTGGCTGACTGGCTTGCTGATGCTGGAGCCCTGAGCTGACTGGAAATTGCAAATGAAGAGGGCTTGTATTGTTGTTGGGGCCCCAAGCTGAAGGGCCCCTCTGCAAGTTTCCCAATCCAGAGGTGAGAGAATTACCTTTTTTGTCCACTTTAGCGTGACATTCATTAGTCCAGTGTTGCCCTCTGCCGCAACGACGACAGGGCTCAGTAGGAAACTTTTTAAATCCTACTTTGGAAGAGTCACTTCTATTAGATAGTTTACGGCACTCCTTTTTAAAATGACCGGTCTTTCCACATTGGAAGCAAACTCCCTTTTTTTCCATGAATGCCTTAGATAAAGCTCCAGCAAACAACTGAGCGCTGTAGGCAGCCCCTCCCACTCCTGCACAGGCTGTAATAAAATCTTCTATTAGTAAACTTCTAGCAGCCTTTAGAGGACGCAACAACCTCTGACATTTTTGATTAGCATTCTCAAAGGCTAGTGTGGTTATCAGGATTTTGCCTGCAGCCCCACTACCCACAGTCTTTATTACAGCATCTTGGAGCTGAGCAACAAAATCAAGATAAAGTTTATTGGCACTCTGCAAAACCTTAACAAAAGACAAGGCAGTTTTCCCCGATGATTCTACTTTACACCAAGCCTTTAAAAACAGTCTTTTAACTTGTGATAATGCCATATCATCGAATCCAGATTGAGCCGCTACGGTAGCAAACTGACCAGTACCTGTTAATTGCTCCTCTGTTGACCCTGGAGGATTTTTAGCGGCATTACAGCCGGCCTGTTCTTTAGCATCTCCCAGCCACCAACTGCGTAGCTGAAGCCACTGAGAGCGGTCCAAAACAGCCTTCCCCAAAGTTTCCCAATCAAGAGGCAAAAACAAATTCTCAGAGGAGAAAGAATCTAGAAGCCCCATGACAAAAGGAGGTTGAGGGCCATAGTTAGCAACAGCTGCCTTCATTTCTTTAAGAAATTTAAATTGAAGAACATTATACTACACATTTATACCCCCTTGAGGAAATTCGTCATTAGGACCAAAAGGTTGCCTAATAATGGGGAACAATTGTAAAGGATCCTCATCCTCTTAAGAATCCAATACCTTAATTACAGCCTTAGCAGTAGAAGCAGGAACAGCAAAAACCATGCCTGAACGAGGCAGCATTTCCACCGGCGGTGGTGGTGGTGGAAAACTATCTTCCTCCTCCGACTTAGGTGCTAATGGGGGTGGATGAACCACAGGAAAAGTAAAAACAGGAGTGTGTGGAGGAGAAGGTTGAGGGGGAGATAACTGCAATTGTAAAATTTGTTGTAACAATTGAACAACCGGCTGAAGCTCCTTTTGAATTTCTGATTCTTTTTCATGAGACACATTATCACACAAAGGACCTTCTCCTTCAGTTACAGAATTATCTAAAGGAGGGGAAATAGCTATCGGAGACTTCAAAGACTCCTCATCCCCGCCTTCCCCCTTTTCAAGTCTGTCTCTAAGAGCTCCAATGCCTGAGTAATAGAGGAAC
>NW_022295148.1:0-4330 GCF_002776525.5 Piliocolobus tephrosceles
CTATGGCTCCAGAGTTCTGCTAATAACAACCTGAAACCAACATAGTGGGAGAGGAATTACGTTTAAAAAAAAAAATTATTTCGGCCGGGCGCGGTGGCTCAAGCCTGTAATCCCAGCACTTTGGGAGGCCGAGACGGGCGGATCACGAGGTCAGGAGATCGAGACCATCCTGGCTAACACGGTGAAACCCCGTCTCTACTAAAAATACAAAAAACTAGCCGGGCGAGGTGGCGGGCGCCTGTAGTCCCAGCTACTCCGGAGGCTGAGGCAGGAGAATGGCGTAAACCCGGGAGGCGGAGCTTGCAGTGAGCTGAGATCTGGCCACTGCACTCCAGCTCGGGCGACAGAGCAAGACTCCGTCTCAAAAGAAAAAAAAAAAAAAAAATTATTTCAACAGAACACAAAGACTGGAATAGAAGTAGATTAGGATATCAGAGTGTATTACGCATACTAAGGGTAGCTGTTACTTCATAGAAATAAATATAAATATTGCTACCTACATATATACTTGGAAGATATGTAAACCCTATTTCTTCGATTCAGGGAATAAATCATTTAGGACCGAAGGTTTGCCAAGTGTAGCTGTGGCTGGGGAGGAGCCCTCGTGGGAAGGTGTGCGTCTTCTCCCAGAGGCCACTACAATCGCGGGAGCTCCCGCCCTGCAGGGAGCACCTGGCCTGGGACCCACAGCCATTCTCTACAAGGGGTGCAGATGCGCATATGCTCAGAGGTGACAGAAACAGAGCATCTCCCACCCATCACTTCATCCAACAGCCAGGGGTGAGGAAGAGGACCCTCCTGAGTGAGGACTGAAGGTCCACCCTCCCCCATATAGAGGGACCAGAGAATCCAACTCAGCCCCCTTGTCAGCCCTGGTAAACACTGGCAATGATGTCACCCCGACCACGCCCCTCCCCCCAATGCCACTTCGGGGGGACTCAGAGTCAGAGACTTGGTCTGGGGGGAGCACATACAATCAGCAGAGGATGGCGGTCTAGGCTCAGCCAGGCATCCAAGTCAGGACCCTGAGGGATGACCAAAGGCCCCTCCCACCCCCAACTCCCCCGACCCCACCAGGATCTACACAGCCACAGGATCCCCGTCCCAATCCCTGCCGCTAACCTCAACACCATCTTCATGCTTACCCCCACCCCCATCCAGATCCCCTTCCAGACAGAATCCAGTTCCACCTCTGTGGAAAACCCAGGGAAGTACCGTTGCCCGGATGTGACGTCAATGACTTGCGCACTGCGGGGTCAGAAGGCAGCGAGATTCTCGCCGTGAGCAATGCCCTGATGTCGGCAGAGGGAAGCAGGCCGAAGTTTGGTGAGAAGGCAAGGTGAGACGCTGAGGGAGTACTGGGGCGGGTCTCACCACAGACAGAGGGCCTCAAACAATCCAGTGCTGCCTCTGTTGCCAGACCTGGACTACCCCGAAACGGAAGACATGGAAGGCTGGGTCGCCACCACCTCACCCTGCCAACCCCCACCGTTTTAACCCCAGGGAACTCTGGAGTAAGAGCTTTGTGTGACCAGGGCAGGGCTGCTTAGAAGAGGTCAGGGCCCAGACTCAGCCAGGAATCAAGGTCAGGACCCGGAGAGGGGACTGAGCGCAACCCACCCCCTGCCCCCACCACCATTCCCATCCCCCAACACCAACCCCACCCCCATCCCTCAAACACCAACCCCATTCCCAGCCCCACCCCCACCCCCATCCTGGCAGAGTCCGGGCTTTGCCCCTGCCATCAACCCAAGGAGGCTCCGGGAATGGTGGCCAAGCACGTGGATCCTGACGTTCACATCTGCGGCTAAGGGAAGGGAAGGGGTTCGGTATCGTGAGTATGGCCTTTGGGAAGCAGACGAAGGGCCCAGGCCCTCCTGGAAGACAATGGAGTCCTGAGAGGACCCAGCATGCCAGGACACGGGGCCTACTGTACCCCTGTCTCAAACTGAGGCAACTTTTCATGTGGCCGCGGGAATCCTAGGGATGCAGAACCACTTCAGCAGGGGGATGGGGCCCAGCCCTGCGAGGAGTCAAGGGGAGGAAGAAGAGGGAGGACTGAGTGGACCTTGCAGTCCAGATCAGTGGGAACCTTGGTCTGGGGGATCCTGGGCACAGTGGCCAAAAGTGCCCTGTGCTCATTGCGCCTTCAGGGTGACAGAGTTGAGGACTGTGGTCTGAGGAGTGGGACTTCAGGTCAGCAGAGGGAGGAATTCCAGGATCTGCCGTACCCAGGGTGTGCCCCCTCGTGAAGACTGGGGAAACCCCCGGCCTAGAAAAAAGGAATGCCACCGAGTTTGGCTGTCCCTTGTTCTTGGCTCTGGGGGAACCTGATCAGGGATGGCCATAATTGGCAATATCATTTGTACCACAGGCAGGAGATTGGGGAACCCTCAGGGAGATAAAGTGTTGGTGTAAAGAGGAGATGTCTGCCCATTTCAGGGGGTTGGGGGTTGAGGAAGGGCAGGTCCCGGCAGGAGTAAGATAAGTAACCCACAGGAGGCCATCAGAAGCCTCAACCTAGAGCCAAAGGGGTCACCCCTGGACAACGCTCATGGGGGTGACAGGATGTGGCCCCTCCTCACTTCTGTTTCAACATCTCAGGGATGTGAGGACCTTGTTTTCAGAGGGTAACTCAGGTCAACACAGGGGCCCCCATCTGGTCGACAGATACAGTGGTCCTAGGATCTGCCAAGCATCCAGGTGGGGAGCCTGAGGGAGGATTGACGATTCTCCTGGGCCAGAATGCAGACAGGGGGCCCCAATAGAAATCTGCCCTGCCCCTGCTGTTACCTGAGAGAGCTTGGGCAGGGCCGTCAGCTGAGGTCCCTCCATTATCCTGGGATCTCTGATGTCAGGGAACAGGAGGGTTTGGTCTGAAGGGGATGCACTCAGGTCAGTAGAGGGAGGGAGGCTCTCAGGCCCTGCCAGGAGTGGACGTGAGGACCAAGCAGGCTCCTCACTCAGGACACATGGACACCAATGAATTTGGACATCTCTCCTTGTCCTTCCTGGGAGGACCTGGTCGTGTATGGCCAGATGTTGGTCCCTCATGTCCTTCTGTACCACATCAGGAATGTGAGTTCTTAACATGAGAGTTTCTCAAGCCAGCAAAAGGGTGGGATTAGGCCCTACAAGGAGAAAGGTGAGGGCCCTGAGTGAGCACAGAGGGGACCCTCCACCCGAGTAGAGTGGGGACTTCACAGAGTCTGGCCAACCCTGCTGAAATTTCTGGAAATCCGTGGCTGTGCTTGCAGTGTGCACCCTGAAGGCCGGTGCATTCCTTTCCCAGGAATCAGGAGCTCTAGAAACCAGGCAGTGAGGCCTTGGTCTCAGTCAGTGTCCTCAGGTCACAAAGCAGAGGGTGTGCAGACAGTGCCAACACTGAAGGTTTTCCTGGAATGCGCACCAAGGGCCCCACCCGCCCCAGAACAAATGGGACTCCAGAGCGCCTGGCCTCACCCTCCCTACTGCCAGTCCTGCAGCCTCAGCATGTGCTTGCTGGCTGTACCCTGAGATGCCCTCTCACTTCCTCCTTCAGGTTCTGAGGGGTCAGGCCGACAAGGAGGACCCGAGGCACTGGAGGAGCATTGAAGGAGAAGATCTGTAAGTAAACCTTTGATAGAGCCTCCAAGGGTCAGTTCAGTTCTCAGCTCAGGGCTCTCACACGCTCCGTCTCTCCCCAGGCCTGTGGGTCCCCATTGCCCAGCTCCTGCCCACATTCCCGCCTGCTGCCGTGACCAAAGTCATCATGCCTCTTGAGCAGAGGTGTCAACACTGCAAGCCTGAAGAAGGTCTGGAGGCCCAAGGAGAGGCCCTTGGCCTGGTGGGTGCACAGGCTCCTGCTACTGAGGAGCAGGAGACTGCCTCCTCCTCTTCTACACTAGCGGAAGTCACCCTGGGGGAGGTGCCTGCTGCTGAGTCACCAGATCCTACCCAGAGTCCTCAGGGGGTCTCCAGCTTCTCTACTACCATCAACTACACCCTTTGGAGCCAATCCGATGAGGGCTCCAGCAACCAAGAAGAGGAGGGACCAAGAATGTTTCCTGACCTGGAGTCCGAGTTCCGAGCAACACTCAGTAGGAGGGTGACTAAGTTGGTTTGTTTTCTGCTCCTCAAGTATCGAGCCAGGGAGCCGTTCACAATGGCAGAAATGCTGGAGAGTGTCGTCAGAAATTGCCAGTACTTGTTTCCTGTGATCTTCAGCAAAGCCTCCGAGTACTTGCAGCTGGTCTTTGGCATCGAGGTGATGGAAGTGGACCCAGTCGGCCACTTGTACATCCTTGTCACCTGCCTGGGCCTCTCCTACGATGGCCTGCTGGGCGACAAT
>NW_022295149.1:0-2509 GCF_002776525.5 Piliocolobus tephrosceles
GAAAAGAAGAAGTCAAATTGTCCCTGTTTGCAGATGACATGATTGTGTATTTAGAAAACCCCATCGTCTCAGCCCAAAATCTTCTTAAGCTGATAAGCAACTTCAGCAAAGTCTCAGGATACAAAATTAATGTGCAAAAATCACAAGCATTCTTATACACCAGTAACAGACAAGCAGAGAGCCAAATCAGGAATGAACTTCCATTCACAATTGCTTCAAAGAGAATAAAATACCTAGGAATCCAACTTACAAGGGATGTAAAGGACCTCTTCAAGGAGAACTACAAACCACTGCTCAGTGAAATCAAAGAGGACACAAACAAATGGAAGAACATACCATGCTCATGGATAGGCAGAATCAATATTGTGAAAATGGCCCTACTGCCCAAGGTTATTTATAGATTCAATGCCATCCCCATCAAGCTACCAATGAGTTTCTTCACCGAATTGGAAAAAACTGCTTTAAAGTTCATATGGAACCAAAAAAAGAGCCCGTATTGCCAAGACAATCCTAAGTCAAAAGGACAAAGCCGGAGGCGTCACGCTACCAGACTTCAAACTATACTACAAGGCTACAGTAACCAAAACAGCATGGTACTGGTACCAAAACAGAGATATAGACCAATGGAACAGAACGGAGCCTTCAGAAATAATGCCAAACATCTACAACCATCTGATATTTGACAAACCTGACAAAAACAAGAAATGGGGAAAGGATTCCCTATTTAATAAATGGTGCTGGGCAAATTGGCTAGCCATAAGTAGAAAGCTGAAACTGGATCCTTTCCTTACTCCTTATACGAAGATTAATTCAAGATGGATTAGAGACTTAAATGTTAGACCTAATACCATAAAAACCCTAGAAGAAAATCTAGGTAGTACCATTCAGGACATAGGCATGGGCAAGGACTTCATGTCTAAAACACCAAAAGCAACGGCAGCAAAAGCCAAAATTGACAAATGGGATCTCATTAAACTAAAGAGCTTCTGCACAGCAAAAGAAACTGCCATCCGAGTGAACAGGCAACCTACAGAATGGGAGAAAATTTTTGCAATCTACTCATCTGACAAAGGGCTAATTTCCAGAATCTACAAAGAACTCAAACAAATATACAAGAAAAAAACAAACAACCCCATCCAAAAGTGGGCAAAGAATATGAACAGACATTTCTCAAAAGAAGACATTCATACAGCCAACAGACACATGAAAAAATGCTCATCATCACTCACCATCAGAGAAATGCAAATCAAAACCACAATGAGATACCATCTCACACCGGTTAGGATGGCAATCATTCAAAAGTCAGGAAACAACAGGTGCTGGAGAGGATGTGGAGAAATAGGAACACTTTTACACTGTTGGTGGGATTGTAAACTAGTTCATCCATTATGGAAAACGGTATGGCATTTCCTCAAGGATCTAGAACTAGATGTACCATATGACCCAGCCATCCCACTACTGGGTATATACCCAAAGGATTATAAATTATGCTACTACAAAGACACATGCACACGTATGTTTATTGCGGCACTATTCACAATAGCAAAGACTTGGAATCAACCCAAATGTCCATCAGTGACAGACTGGATTAAGAAAATGTGGCACATAGACACCATGGAATACTACGCAGCCATAAAAAAGGATGAGTTTGTGTCCTTTTTAGGGACATGGATGCATCCTGAAACCATCATTCTTAGCAAACTATCACAAGAAGAGAAAACCAAACACCGCATGTTCTCACTCATAGGTGGGAACTGAACAATGACATCACTTGGACTCGGGAAGGGGAACATCACACACTGGGTCCTATCATGGGGAGGGGGGAGGAGGGGATTGCACTGGGGAGTTATACCTGATATAAATGATGAATTGATGGGTGCTGACGAGTTGATGGGTGAAGCACACCAACATGGCACAAGTATACATATGTAACAAACCTGCACGTTATGCACATGTACCCTAGAACTTAAAGTACAATAATAATAATAATAATAAAGAAATCAAGAGACCCAAGTCATCTCCAAGGTTTCCTAATATGTTAATATGGAATAATAATTTCACATATTACATTTTCTTTTCTATTGAAATACTTTATATATACATATTTACTTTTCATAATACTTTATATATAAGGATACTATTGAATATATGGTTCCAATTTTATACTCTTACCTGTAATATCTGATTTTATGGTGTTTTATAATTTTATCACAGGATACATAGTGTTATAATAAGTTACAACTATATTTCAGCAAATATGATAAAACATATTTATATAGACACATTGTTAATATGACCTTATCATCATCCTTTGAGGCACTACACTTTTATTCAATGTATTCTCACCCATGCTACCTTTGTGTGGGCCTCCTAATTTTATTTATTATCTTTCTTCCTCTTCTCTACAACCACTCTCCTGCAAAATAATTATCTTAAAGATGCCATTCCTTTAGCCAACAGTGATAAATATATCAGTATTTGTGTATGACAATGAGTAATAACCCATGAC
>NW_022295150.1:0-1994 GCF_002776525.5 Piliocolobus tephrosceles
TATCCAGAATCTACAAATAACTTAAACAAATTTATAAGAAAAAAAAAAAATCAAAAGTCGGCGAAGGCTATGAACAGACACTTCTCAAAAGAAGACATTTATAGAGCCAATAAACATATGAAAAAAAAGCTCATCATCACTGGCCATTAGAGAAATGCAAATCAAAATCACAATGAGATACTGCTTCATGCCAGTTAGAATGGCCATAATTAAAATGTCAGGAAAACAACAGGTGCTGGAGAGGATGTGGAGGAAGAGGAACACTTTTACACTGGTGGTGGGACTGTCAACTAGTTCAACAACTGTGGAAGACAGTGTGGCGATTCCTCCAGGATCTAGAACCAGATATAACATTGACCCAGCAATCTCATTACTGCGTATATACCCAAAGGATTATAAATCACTCTACTATAAAGACACATGCACACATATGTTTATTGCAGCACTATTCACAATAGCAAAGAGTTGGAACCAACCCAAATGCCCATGGATGACAGACTGGATAAAGACACTGTGGCATATATGCAACATGGAATATTATGCAGCCATAAAAAAAGGATGAGTTCATGTCCTTTGCAGGGACATGGAAGAAGATGGAAACCAACATTCTTTGCAAACCAACAAAAGAACAGAATACCAAACGCGGCATGCTGTCACTCACAAGTGGGAGTTGAACAATGAGAACACATGGGCGCAAGGAGGGGAACATCACACACCAAGGCCTGTCCGGGGCAATGGGGGCACTAGGGGAGGGATACCATTAGGAGAAATACCTAATATAGATGACGGGTTGATGGGTGCACCAAACCACCATGGCACGTGTATACATTTGTAGCAACCCTGCATGTACTACACATGTACCTCAGAACTTAAAGTATAATAATAATAAAAAAAGAGAATATCCTTAGCACCCCAGATGGCTACTGTGTGACCTTTCCCAGGATATTGAAATAAAAAAAAAGGTTTAAGGATGAGGGATTCATATAGGTCAGTTTATTGATGGAAGAGTTGATGGAAAGCAAATTAACTAGTTTTGTTCCATTAGAAAATAACTCTGAAACATGAAAGTGTACATATAGCATTGCCAGATTTTATTCCAGAGCAAATTTTATGATCACTCTACCATTTAGAAGTCAAGGATTGAAAGGACTCAAGATTCAAAGTGCAGAGATGAACATGGAAAAGGAAAAAACTAAATGGATAAAACTGTAATTTTAGCATGCAGGTAGATATTTTGGCAAGCAAATAAATATTGTTCTAAGGAGCAATAACTATATTGCAGCAAGTAGAATCTTCTCAAATGCCATACAAGTAGTTGTGAATTGGAAAAGAACAAGCTTGAATTCTATGTAATTTGAAAAAGCACAAACAGTTTTATAATATTGCCTGAATTACTGCAATCAGATGGGAACCTCCTTCAGAAATTGATAACAATATAAACATATCCATCTCTGTCCCATGTGATGCACTAAGTAAAAATATTGTGAATATCAAGATCATTAATAATAATTTTCAAGTTACCGGAATGCAGGAAAGATGACACAATTCAGCTTTACCATGATATAAAATATGAAAAAGAGAGACACAAAATCGATAGAAAAGGATGCCGTATCAGGTATTTTTGCTACCAACGGAATGATACTCAGTTAAATTTGAAAGTATGAGGTGAAAATAGAATGAGATAAATGTCATAAAATGGTCAACTTCCATTATCTGTCAGTGGAGGAAATGGTGATGCAAATAACGGAAATAAAACAAATTTCTAACCGTTCTGCCTGTGCATATTGTGTATTAGGCACCAAGGATTCATACAAAGGTATATAAGAGGAAAACAGCAGAGTTTATAACGTTAAACACTGCCGTTTACTCAGCCTTTTGTTTTTTTTTTTTTTTTTTGCAAGAAGTTAATGAACGAAAAATGTAGTCTTATTCTTTTAAAAGAGCTAGATCTTCATTTGAAGCTTGCTGATTACTATAGGGGTTTTGTATTAATA
>NW_022295151.1:0-1741 GCF_002776525.5 Piliocolobus tephrosceles
TGCAGAGATGAGTTCAATTCCTGGATATCCTTGTTAACTTTCTGTCTCGTTGATCTGTCTAATGTTGACAGTAGAGTTTTGAAGTCTCCCATTATTATTGTATGGGAGTCTAAGTCTCTTTGTAAGTCTCTAAGTACTTGCTTTATGAATCTGGGTGCTCCTGTATTGGGTGCATATATATTTAGGATAGTTAGCTCTTCCTGTTGAATTGATCCCTTTACCATTATGTAATGGCCTTCTTTGTCTCTTTTGATCTTTGATGGTTTAAAGTCTGTTTTATCAGAGACTAGGATTGCAACCCCTGCTTTTTTTTGTTCTCCATTTGCTTGGTAGATCTTCCTCCATCCCTTTATTTTGAGCCTATGTATGTCTCTGCATGTGAGATGGGTCTCCTGAAGACAGCAGACTGATGGGTCTTGACTCTTTATCCAGTTTGCCAGTCTGTGTCTTTTAATTGGAGCATTTAGTCCATTTACATTTAAGGTTAATATTGTTATGCGTGAACTTGATCCTGCCATTATGATATTAATTGGTTATTTTGCTCGTTAGTTGATGCACTTTCTTCCTAGCCTCGATGATCTTTACATTTTGGCATGTTTTTGCAATGGCTGGTACCGGTTGTTCCTTTCCATGTTTAGTGCTTCCTTCAGGGTCTCTTGTAAGGCAGGCCTGGTGGTGACAAAATCTCTAAGCATTTGCTTATCTGTAAAGGATTTTATTTCTCCTTCACTTATGAAACTTAGTTTGTCTGGATATGAAATTCTGGGTTTAAAATTCTTTTCTTTAACAGTGTTAAATATTGGCCCCCACTCTCTTCTGGCTTATAGAGTTTCTGCCAAGAGATCTGCTGTTAGTCTAATGGGCTTCCCTTTTTGGGTAACCCGACCTTTCTCTCTGGCTGCCCTGAAGATTGTTTCCTTCATTTCAACTTTGGTGAATCTGGCAATTATGTGTCTTGGAGTTGCTCTTCTCGAGGAGTATCTTTGTGGCATTCTCTGTATTTCCTGAATTTGAATGTTGGCCTGCCCTACTAGGTTGGGGAAGTTCTCCTGGATGATATCCTAAAGAGTTTTTTCCAACTTGGTTCCATCTTCCCCCTCACTTTCAGGCACCCCAATCAGACGTAGATTTGGTCTTTTTACATAATCCCATACTTCTTGCAGGCTTTGTTCATTTCTTTTTCTTCTTTTTTCTTTTGGTTTCTCTTCTCGCTTCATTTCATTCATTTGATCCTCAATCGCTGATACTCTTTCTTCCAGTTGATCGAGATGGTTACTGAAGCTTGTGCATTTGTCACGTATTTCTCGTGTCATGGTTTTCATCTCTGTCATTTCCTTTATGACCTTCTCTGCATTAATTATTCTAGCTATCAATTCTTCCACTCTTTTTTTAAGATTTTTAGTTTCTTTGCACTGTGTACGTGATTCTTCCTTTAGCTCTGAGAAGTTTGATGGACTGAAGCCTTCTTCTCTCATCTCGTCAAAGTCATTCTCTGACTAGCTTTGATCCATTGCTGGCGATGAGCTGTGCTCCTTTGCAGGGGGAGATGCACTCTTATTTTTTGAATTTCCAGCTTTCCCTCCCTGCTTTTTCCCCATCTTTGTGGTTTTATCTGCCTCTGGTCTTTGATGATGGTGACGTACTGATGGGGTTTTTGGTATAGGAGTCCTTCCTGTTTGATAGTTTTCCTTCTGATAGTCAGGACCCTCAACTGTAGGTCTGTTGGAGATTGCTTGAGGTC
>NW_022295155.1:0-10246 GCF_002776525.5 Piliocolobus tephrosceles
TTTTTTTTTTTTTTTTTTTTTTTTTTACCGGCACCATGCTGTTTTGCTTGCTATCACCTCATAATATTATTGAAGTGAGGTAATGAAACTATTCTAGCTTTTTTATTTTTGCTTAGGAACAACTTAGTTATTAGGGCTCTTTTTTTGGTTCCTTATAAATTTTAATTTTTTATAATACTGTGAAAATGATGTTGGTATTTTGATAGGAATTGCACTGAATCTGTAGATTTCTTTGTGTAATATGGTCATTTTAATGATATTAATTCTTCTGATGTATGAGCATAGAATGTTCTTCCATTTGTTTTTGAAATCTTCAACTGCTTTTATCTGCATTTTGTAGTTTTCTTTGTAGTAATCTTTCTCCTCCTTGGCTAAATTTATAAACAGGTATTTTGTTTGTTTCTGTAACTATTATAAATGAGATTGCCTTTATGCTTTCTCAGATCATAATTAGTATATAGAAATTATACTGATTTTGTATGTTGATTGTTGTATCTTGAAACTTTACTGAATTCATTTATCAAATTTAAATATTTTTGGTGAAGTTCTTAGGTTTTTCTATATGTAAGATTATATCTTTGGCAAACAGAGATTATTTAACTTCCTCTTTTTCTTATTGGATGCGTTTTATTTATTGCTGTTGCCTGGTTGTTCTAGTTATCACTTCCAGTACTACATTGAAAAGTAGCAAACATGGGTATTCTCGTTTTGTTCCTGTTGTTAGAGGAAGTGCTTTCAGCATTTCCCCAGTTAGTGCAATGTTACCTGGGGGTTTGTCATATGTGGCCTTTACTATTTTTAGGTATGTTGCTTCTGTGGCTAGTTTTTTGAATTTTTTACTGTGAAGGCATGATAAGTTTTATCAAATGCTTTTTCTTTGACAATTGAAATGATAACAAGGTTTTTGTTCTCGAATCTGTTGATGTGATATATCACATTTACTTATTTGCCTATGTTGAACCATCTTTACATCCCTGGTACAGCACCCACTTAATCATAGTATGTGGTCTATTTGACATGCTGTTAGATTCAACTTTGCTAGTATTTTGTTGAAGATATTTGTATCTAGGTATATTTTAAAATATTGGCTATATATATATATGCATTTCCTTATTTTGTTTTGGTATCAGGGTGATCCTGACTTTGGTGATATTGGCATTAATTCACTCCTTCTCAAGTTTTTGTAATAATTTCAGTATGATTGGTATAGTCCTTTATTTATTTGGTAGAATTCGGCTGTGAACACATCCATTCTTGGCTTGTTTTTGTTTTGAGACTCTATAGCAGCTTCAGGCTCATCACTCATTAGTTGTCTTCTCAGATTTTCTATTTCTTCCTGATTCAATTTCAGTAGATTTTATGTTTCCAGGAATGTATCTGTTTCCTATAGGTTTTCTAGATTCTAAGCATACAGTTTTCATAATAGTCTCCGATAATTTTTTTTAATATCTGTAGTATAAATTATAATGTTTCCTTTGTCACTTCTGTGTTTATTTGGGTCTTCTTCCTTTTTTGTTAGCTTAGCTCACAGTTGATCAATTTTGTTTATCTGCCCAACTTCTAATTTCATTGATTCTTTGTATTATGTTTTTAGCTTCAATTTCATTTAACTGTTTTAATCTTTGCTATTTCTTTTCTTCTGCT
This sequence comes from Piliocolobus tephrosceles, assembly GCF_002776525.5. NCBI lineage: Eukaryota > Metazoa > Chordata > Mammalia > Primates > Cercopithecidae > Piliocolobus > Piliocolobus tephrosceles. Next base: position 1,645 of record NW_022295155.1, read on the forward strand.
AAATGTAATCTTGATTTGTTCAGGCTTTTCTAGTTTATTAATATGCATCATTAAATTGTTACTTTGCAATCTTTGTACCTTTCTTGGATGTAGGCCTTTATTGCCATATACTTCTCTCTTAACACTCCTTTTGCCATTACCAACAAGTTTTGCTATGTTGCATTTCAATTTTTGTTCCAAATATATTTTGCTTTCCATCTTAAATTCTTTATTGACCCAATGGTCATTCACAAACATGTTGTTTTCTTTCCAAATATTTGTATACTTTCTAAAGTTCCTGTTGGTATTAATTTCTAATAGTGTTCACTGTGGTCTGAGAAGATACTTGATATAATGTCAATTTTTAAAAATTGTGTTGAAGCTTTTTCTTGTGGCCTATCCTGTGGTTTATACTGGAGAATGTTTGATGTGTTGATAAGATGAATGTGTATTCTTCAGTTGTCAGGAAGAATGTTCTGTAAATGTCTATTACATCCATTTAGATTTATAACCCAGTTGCAGTCAAACATTCTTTGTTGAATTTCTGTCTTCATGATCTGCCTAATGTGAGTGAGGAATTAAATCCCTAATTATTATTGTATTGCAATCTATCTCCTCTTTAGATACCTAGTGATATTTATCAATCTGGATGCTCCAATGTTGGGTAAATATATAATTAGAATTGTTATATTCTCTTGCTGAATTGATTTCTTTATCATTATATTATTACCTTTTTAATTGTTTTTGACCTGATGTCTGTTTGATCTTATAAAAATGTAGCTACTCATACCCAATTTTGATGTTCATTTGGAAGGACCATTTTTTTCTATCCCTTTTCTTTCAGTTAATAGCTCTTTTAAAATAAAGTAACTTTCTTGTAAGAAGAATTTAGTTAGATCATTTTTTACCATTTCATCAATATGTGTCATTTAAATTGAGATTTTAGTCTGTTTCTGTTCATAATTATTACTGACAATTGAGGTTTTCTTCCTGCCATATTGTCAACTGTTTTCTGTTTGTTTCATAAGTTATTTTTTTCTCAGATTGTTTGTCATTGCGGTTTGATGGAATTCTGTACTAGTGCCAATCGATTCCTTTCTCTTCCATTTTTGTGTGATTGCTTTTCTAGTGAGTTCTATTTTTGTGTGTTTTCATAATGGTAAATGTCCTTTTGCTTTCATGTGTTTTCATAATGGTTAATGTCCTTTTGCTTTCATGTTTAGGACTTCTCGAGCATTTCTTGTAGGGTCAATCTAATCGTGACAAATTCCCTCAGCATTTGTATGGGAAAGACTTTATTTCTCCTTCATTTATGAAGGCAAGTATTGCTGAATATAGTATTCACAGTCAACAGGGTTGTTTTTCTTTCTACACTTCGAATATATCATCCATTTATTTTCGGGACTTTGAAGTTTCTGCTGAGAGGGTCATTGTTAGTCTGATGGGTTTTTTTTTAATAGGTAACTAGATGACTTTCTCTTGCTGTTTTTAAAAATAATTGTTCACATTGACATTAGACAGTTATATTAATGTGCTGTGATGAAGATATTTTGTATTCTATTTCTTCGGATCACTGAGCCTCTTGTGTTTGGATGTCTAAACTTCTTGGTAGATTTGGGAAGTTTTCATCTATTTTTCATTAAATATGTTTTATAAACTTTGATCTATCTTCACACTTAGGAATATTAATAACGTTTATATTCAGTTGTTTCCTGTTGTCCCAAAGATCCTGAAGGCCTTGTTTTTTTTTTTTTTTTTTTTTTTAATTCTTTGTTCTCTTATTTTTGTCTGACAGAATTATTTCAAAAGACCTTTCTTTAAGTTGTAAAATTGTTTTCTTTTATTTTGTATAGTCTTACTCTTGAAGCTTTTGAATGTATTTTGTATTTCCTTAAATTAATTCTTCAGTTCTAGAATTCCTGTTTTAAAATATATATCTATAACATTTAATATATATATATAACATTTAAAATATATATATTTTATATATATATAAAATATTTTTAAAATACATATATATATATATAACATTTTGGTAAATTTCTCATTTTTTTTCTGAGTTCTTTGTATTGGTATTCAAACTTCTCTTGCATCACACTGAGCTTCCTTATTTTGGATTCTTTACATGGAATTTTGAGATTTTTTTTCTGTCGTTTGAAGCTCTTGCTGGTGAATTATTGTGTTTCTTTAGGGGTGTCATATTTCCATGCTTTTTCATGTTTCTGTGTCTTTATGTTGACATCTGTGCATCTGGTATAACAATCACTTCTTTCTATTTTTAAATTTACTTTCCTTAGGGGAGACTTTTTCCTGAAGATGTTTCTATAATGTTGGTTGTGTTGAGCCCTTTGGCTTTGCCTCAAGATGCATGCAGCAGTTAAATCTCTGTATAGTATATTTGGTTGTAAAGAGCATTTGTGGTATCTGCGGATTCCCTCTGTGTGTTAGGGTATGCTTCGTAGTGAAGGCTTTAGTAAAGTTGTGCTAGGGACTGACACCAGAGGGCCTGTCTTCAAGCTTCAGTGGTAGCAGTGGTAGCTAAGAGTATCCATCCTCGTGCCAAAGAGTGGTGTACACTGGTACCCACATTAGTGATTCCAAGTGGGCCAATTCTTGGGCCTCTGGGTGTCTTTCTTGAATGGCAATTGTGTTATCAGTGAACTATGTAGGAAAGTGGGCTCTTAAGCCCCGTGCAGTCAACATAGTATAGGCAATAGCAATAGCAGTATGAGATGTCCTGGTCCCCAAGCACTATGTGTTCATGTTGGCAGTGGTCGTGATGGGCGTTTTGGGCCAGCAACCAATGCTTGCAAGTAGAAAACAGTTGAAGTGGTAGTTTCAGGGAGTTTAGGCCAAATCTCAGCTCCCTAGGAAGAGTGCTCAGGTGCCTCAAGTGGTAGATGGGGTGGTGCAATCTGCAGGACCCCGAACCATGCATTCTCTGAGGCAAAGGCAAAGCTGGACCTGTGGGCTTGCACTTACGTCCATTAATGGTGAGTGTAGGAACCAACTTTGACAGGCTAGGGTGGGGAGATGCTCAGGTCCCTGGAAGAGTGCTCAGTTGAGAGACAGCACCTGTCACATTGATGTCCTGCAACAGAGAGAGTGGGTCTCATTCCAGAAGCTGCAGCCCTGGTCAGTGGAAGAGGGATGTGCATCCCTATCATGCCTCAGTCCCACTAAGGCTTGCTCCCCATTTCTGGCTGTGGCAGAAGATTCAACTGACCCATCAGACCTGGAAGTCCATAACTAGCCTGAAACTCAGCCCTGGACCATAGGAACTCCTGCCAAACTTGAGATCAAGGCTTCATGGGAAATTGCAAGCTGCTCAAGTCCCAAGAGTAGTTCTCTCTTCCCAACACCAGTGAACACAGCATCTTCTCAGTCCTGGGTATGGGAGCCCACTGCATGCTTGCATGCCAGTTCCCCAAGCAACAGCCTGAGTTTTCTTAATGCCTAGGAGTGATGCTGCTGTGTACCAGGACAATTTATAGTCCATTAAAACCTAAGATCAAAAACGATATCTTGCTATAGCCACTTATGTTTCAGAAAAGGTAAGGGGCCCTAGACGAGCTCTTTCTCTAGAGGAGTTCCTTTTCACAGTCTCCCAGGAGTTCCTCAAGTTAGATTCAGGATTTGTTAAAATAAAAGTGCATTGTCATGGTCTGGACTGTATGATTCTCCAGGGAGAAAGTGGGCCACAGAAAGGCTCTCACTCACCCTCTCCTTGCATGGGGAAGTCACACCCAGCTCCTGGCCAGTCCTGCTTAAGAAAACTGCCTCTTTTCCAACTCCATTCTAGTTTATGGTATTTCCTTTTACTTTTTAATTCAACTCCCATGTTCTCTCTTGGATAGTGTATTCAAAGTGTGATTGTCTACATACTATTTTTGTTCTTCAAAGTGGATTTCACATGCATAAAAATGTTTCTAGTCAGCCATCTTGAAAAAAAAACTTAAGAGCATGGCTGTTGCAAATGAGCAAAGAGACACATGGAAGCCTGCTAGTACTCAGAGGACTCTATGTGACTCAAGTTTCAGGAATTTCATGAAGTATCTACAATAAAGCCAAAAAAACCTTATTATACTTCAGAAAGACTACATGCAAATGTATAGGTTCAGGGTGGCTGACTATAAGCAGTAAGAGTGTGCTGCTCTCTTGAAGAGAAAACAAATGGTGAGTAAAAATTTACTCTTCAAGTAAATCTTATAAGAACCATTTCAAGAACCATCAAAGGATCAAGGGGACACAAAGAGGACAGAGAAGAGTAAACCTGGGGCACTGCACACACCTGGGTTTGACTCACAGCCAGAAGGAGCTCCCTTACACTGTGAAAGGGTGAGAGAGTAAGAGCCTTTGAGGGATCTATACTTCCCACAGATACTTACACTATCCTGGGAGTAAGAAAACGTTCCTGATCCCGCCCCCTTGGCATCTAAACTGATACAGAGAGCCACGGGGAGTTTTTGCAGAAGCACTACTCAAGACCATGTGGAGCCCCACATGCCTTGAATCCCTAAGCAGCCCAGCACCAGCTGCTATAACAGAGGCAGAGGCTTCCGTCAAAGTGCCAGAAAGCAGTAAGACTGCTCCACTCCTCCTTGCCAGACAAGGTTCAGCTCCTGCTTCTAGCATAGTATCCTTGACCCTGGCTTAAATCTGTGGGAAAGCACATCACTGTGTTCCCTCAGAAAATACCTAGACAGTAAACTGGGTGAATGCTCCCACTCCCACTGCTCCTGGCAAGATTGAACTTGTTGTCTTGGGCTTCCAGCACAATAGCCCCACCCCAGCCTGAACTCTGTGGGTGGACACAGCTCTGTACTCCTTCAGGAAACATCAAGATGGTGAACCAGGTAACTACACCCACCCCTGCTGCTCCTAGCCAGGCAGGACTTGCTAGCTTGCACCTCAAACACAGCAGCCTCGCCACTGCCTGAAATCTGCCAGTGGACACAGATCTGTGTTCCCTTGGGAAATACTTGGATAGTACTCATTGTGACTCTCCCCACCCCTGATGCTCCTATCCAGGCAAGACTCACTGGCTTGGGCTTCCAGCATAGCACTGCCTGGACTTCCAGCAGTCCTACCAGTGATTGAACGCTGTGGATGAGCACAGCTCTCTTTCTCTCAGAAAACAACCAGACAGCAGGTCATATGACCGCCCCCACATGATGCTCTGAGCCAGACAAGAAATTCCACCTTTGGTAGTGACTAAGCAGGGGAGGAGCCCTTACTTTCAGAACACTGAAAAGAGTAAAACATCTGGGTTTGTGAGTGAATGAGGCAGTGGGGCATGCTTCCCTCTGCAGGTCCAATCTGGGAAGGGTATGGCCTGCCTGCCAGCTGTGACCTCTGCAGCCTGGAGCACCTAAAATAGGAAATATAGGCACTACACTAGTGATCAGAGGATGTTCCACCAAGGCCTAGAATCAGACCCAATGAGGTCATTTCTCTCCAACCAACCACAGATAACAACTATGAACATTCAGAAATGCAAAAGAGTCAAGTTGTTGAGTAAGGGCCTATCTACCAGTCATTAACCTTACATGCTATTTACTAGATTACAGCCTAAAATAAAACATCAAAAAAATTTTTTTGCCAGTATACAGTGCCTGAGAAATCCAAGGCAAAAATCCAATCACTAATAAAGATCCTGAAAAGAGCCCTGGTCTTCTGAAAGCACACAGAATTAAAGCCAACTGACTATAATCAGGTTTCAACACAGTTAAAGGAACACCAGCCCCCTCAGAGGAGAACGAATAAGTGCAAGAATTATGAAAATGCAAAACACACACACACACACACACACACACACACACACACACACACACACAGAACATCCCCTTACCTCCAAATGAACAAACTAGCCTTTTTGACAGATACAGAACTCATTATCTGAATGGAAAGAAAACTCATCGAGATTCAGGAGAAAGTTGAAACCCAATCCCAGGAATCCAGAGAATTCATTAAAATGATCTAAGAGCTGAGAGATGAAATAGCCATGTAAAGAAAGAACCAAACAGAGCTCCTGGAATTAAACATTTCACTACAAAAAGTTCATAATACAGTAGGAAGTATTGAGAGCAGAATAGACCAAGCTGAGGAAAGATTCTTAGAGCTCAAAGACTAGTTTTTCAAATCAACTCAGTCAGACAAAAATAAAGAAAAACAAATAAGAACAATATACAAAACCTCCAAGAAATATGGGATTATATAAAGCAACAAAATCTATGCATCAGTGGCATGCCTGAGAGAGGAAAGAGAATAATTAACTTGGAAAATATATTTGAAAATATAGTCCATAAAAATTTTTCTAATCTTGTTGGAGAGTTTGACAGGCAAATCAAAGAAATACACAGAACTCTGGCTAGGTACTATACAAGATGACTATCCACAAGGAATGGAGCCATCAGATTCACCAAGGTCAATGGCAAAAGTAAAACCCTTAAAGGCAGCTAAGGAAAAAGGTCATGTCACTTTGAAAGAGAACTCCATCAGGATAGCAACACACCTCTCAGCAGAAACCTTTAAAGGCAGAAGACACAGGGGTGTATTTTCAGCATCCTCAAAGAAAAGAAATTCCAACTAAGAATTTCATGTCCTGGCAAACTAAGCTTCATAAACAAAAAATAAAGTCCTTCCCAGATGAAATGTGTGATCACCAGACCAACCTTAAAAGGGGTCCTTAAAGGAGTGCCAAACATAGAAACAAAAGAATGATACCTGCTACCACAAACAATTCAAGCAAACAGCCCACAGATGATATAAAGCAATTACACAATGAATACTATAAAACAACTGGCTAACAACATGAGTACAGAATCAAAATCTCATCCATCAATACTAACCCTAAGTGTAAATGGTCTAAACGCCAAACTAAAAAGGCAACCATCTGCTGTCTTCAAGGAATTTCTCTCACATGTAACAACACCAAAAGGCTCAAAGTAAAGAGATGGAGAAAAACTTACCATGCAAATAGCAAACAAGAAAAGCAGAAGTTGCTATCTTTTTATAAGATAAAACAGATTTTAAACCAACAACAATCAGGAAAGACAAAGAAGGGCATTATATAATGATAGAGGATTCAATTTACCAAGTAGACTGAATTATCTTATATATACATGTACCCAATTTGTAGCACTCAAATTCACAAAACAAGTTCTTTTTGACCTAAGAAAAAAACTTAGCCACACAACAATAGCTGGAGATTTCAAAACCCCACTGACAGCCTTAGACAGATCTTTGAGGCAGAAAACTAACAAAGAAATGAAGGATATAACGTTAACATTTGACCAATTGTACCTAATAGACATCTGCAAAATAGTCCACCCAACAATCATGGAATATACATTTCTCTCATCCACACATGGAACATATTCTAAAATTGACCACAAGTTTGGTCATACAGCAAGTCTCAATAAATTAAAAAAATAAATAAATTATACCAAACACACTCTCGGATCAAAGTACAAAAAATATAGAAACCAATATAAATAAAATATTTCAAAAATTCACAAATACGTGGAAATTAAATAATGTCTTCCTGAATAACTTTTGGGTTAACGACGAAATTAAAGCATATATCAAAAGATTATTATAAGTTAATAAAAATAAAAAATAACTTACCAAAATCTTTGTGATTCAGGTAATGCACTGTTAAGAGTAAAGTTTAAAATGTTAAAAGCCTGAATCAGAAAGTTAGAAAGATCTAAAATTAATGATCTGATCACACCCAAAGGAACTAGAAAGTAAATTACAATCCAAACTCAAAGCTTGCAGTAGAAAATATATAACTATAGTTGGGTAGAACAAATAAAATTGACATGCAAAAGTTCATACAAAATATCAATTTAACCAAAAGTTTCTTTTTTGAAAGAATAAATAAGATAGACTGCTGGCTAGATTCACAAAGAAAAAAAATAAGTCCAAATATATGCAACCAGAAATGACAAAGATGAAATTACAACTGATCCTACAGAAATACAAAAGATCCTCAGTGGTTATTATGAACACCTCTATGGACACAAAATTAGAAAATCTATGGACACAAAATTAGAAAATCTAGATAAAATGGATACATTTCTGAAAACACACAACCTCTGAAGATTGAACCAGAAAAAAAGAGAAACCTTGAAAAGACAAATAAGCTTTGAAATTAATTCAATAATTTAAAAAAACCTATCAATGCAAAAAAGCCATCGACCAGATGGATTCACAGCTGAAGTTTATCAGAACAGAAAGAAAGAAAGAAAGAAAGAAAGAAAGAAAGAAAGAAAGAAAGAAAGAAAGAAAGAAAGAAAGAAAGAAAGAAAGAAGGGAAAATTAAAGAAGAGAGAGAAAGAAAGAGAGAGAGAGAGAAAGGAAGAAAGAAAAAGGAAAGAAAAGAAAAGAAGGGAAAGAGAGAGAAAGAGAGAAAGAAAGAGAGAAAGAGAGAAAGAAAGAAAGAAGAAAGAGAAGAAAGAAAGAAAAGAAAGAAAGAAGGAAGGAAAGAGAAAGAAGAAAGAAAGAAAAGAAAGAAAGGAAGAGAGAGAAAGAAAGAAAGAAAAGAAAGGGCATCCAAATTGGGGGGTGGAGGGGGGAAGAAGAAGTAAAACTATCTTTGTTTGCAGATAACATTATC
>NW_022295156.1:0-6374 GCF_002776525.5 Piliocolobus tephrosceles
TTTCATCTTTTTATGTATTTTTAAATTTATTTTATGAAAATAGCTAAGTGAGGTTGATCCTCAAATTCAATTTGAAGGCATAGGGTGTTCATGCACAAAGTACTAGGCAGTTACTTTAAAAAATGAGATAGATTTTAGTCTTACAATGTACAGGTGTTATAATGTAAAAAATATCATATTCTATTCTATTTATTTATTTATATTTTATTTTATTTTATTTTTTTGAAACGGAGTCTTGCTCTATCACCAGGCTGGAGTGCAGTGGTGCGATCTCAGCTCACTGCAACCTCTGCCTCCTGGGTTCAAGCAATTCCCCTGCCTCAGCTTTTCAAGTAGCTGGAACTACAGGTGTGCACCACCATGCCTAGCTAGTTTTTTGTATTTTAGTAGAGATGCAGTTTCACCATGTTAGCCAGGATGGTCTTGATGTCCTCACCTCATTATCCACCTGCCTTGGCCTCCCAAAGTGCTGGGATTACAGGTGTGAGCCACTGTGCCTGGCCCATATTATCTTTTTAAATTAAAAAATAGTATAATTTATGTAGTATGAGACCTTTAAAAATATCTGTGTGTATGTGGTGTGTGTGTCTTAGAAAGAGTGCAGGCAAGTGTATTTCTAGAAACATATTTTATTAGTTGAGTGCATTGGGTTGCAAGTAACAGAAGACATTCTTATAGTGACTTAAGCAATAAAGCTATTCAATTTTTCTACATTACAATACCTCTGGAAATGGAGACTACCAGATTTCTTGCAGCAGCTCAACAATGTCAATCACCCAACTTCTTTCTGTTCTGCCACCACAGCACATTCCATTTTCATTCTATGTAATTCCTCACAGTTATAAGATCACACACAACTAACACAACTTAAATAATTATGTCTTTAAACAATAAAACCAAAGAAAGAAAAAATTTCATATATTTGGCCATCATTTTCATTAGAGATCAAAATCCTACTAATTAGCTCCCTCCTTTGGCATTCTTCCTAAATACATTCTATTAGCTGGAAACAGGACAAATGTTCATCTCTAAATCAATCACAAGTAAAGGGAATTACATTAATGTTTGTATTAGTTCGCTTTTGCTCCCATGATGCTTAAGAAACATGACCAGAAGCTAATGACCTATAACAGCAAGCATTTACTCCTTGCTCATGAGTTTTGTGAATTGGTTGCAGCAGTTCTACCTTAGACTACAGATGAGATTCAGGTGTGCTCCAGGAGACTCTCATTCCTGGACCCATGTTGAAGGACACAGACTACTTAGGGCATTTGATTTTTATAATGCTGAGCAAGAGTTGAAGAGGAGAAGCTTCTTTAAAGTTCTGCTTAGTTACTTCTATCACTATTAACCTACCCAAATTCTACTGGGTAGAGCAATCCCATAGCCAAGCCCAAAGTCAATGATACAGGGAAATATTCTCTTTCCTCATTAAAGCATGGTAAGGACGGGGAGGGAACAAGAATCCTCTTTTTAATTTTTTTTTTTTTTTTTTTCCCCCGAGACAGAGTCTTGCTCTGTTATCCAGGCTGGAGTGCAGTGGCACAATCTTGGCTCACTGCATCATTCACCTCCCAGATTCAAGCGATTCTCACACCCCAGCCTCCCAAGTAGCTGGGATTACAGGTGCACACCAGTATACTCAGCTAATTCTTTGTATTTTTAGTAGAGAGGGGTTTTGTCATGTTGCCCAGGCCTTTCTTGAACTCCTGAGATCTGGCAAGCTGCCTGCCTCAGTTTCCCGAAGTGCTAGGAGTACAGGTGTGAGACACTGCACCTGGCCGGGGAACAAAGAATTATGAACACACAATACAATCTACCACAATATTCGTGGCCTAGACCAGCCTAGACCAATCCTTTCAGATTGGGAGAGGAATCCATATTCTGTGAAATTGTTGCAACAATACAAACATAAACAATCTATGATCATTGTAAACAAGAAATAAGGAATTGTGGCTATTGAGTAGACAACAGTTCAGTGTTGACTTCTCATTATTTAAACAAATTAGACTTTTTTTCTAATTGAGAAAATGTACAAACTTGAAGAAACAACTCCAATATTGATGAAAATAGCAGTGATTTACTTATTGACTAAATATTTTAATTCAATGATTTGGAAAGAGGGTTTTTAATCTTCCAGAAAAAATTCTACCTTATTTAACAAAGGTTGAAATGTATATATATGGGACATTCATTTCACAGCATATCAGACAACTCTCTGACACCTTGGGTGCCCAGTTTTATTTCAGGCAGGACAGCAACATTTATCTTCTTTTAATTCTGGCCCATCCACTGGCACAGACTGGTCCCTTATGTTACCATCATGAGCTAGTGATACAGGAAGAGAAGCATTGCTGATCTGTGAAATTGGACAATACATTTAATCTGTCTTGGTATTTAAACCACAGTAAGTACCATGTTTAATTGGGTTTATGAAATGACATCTTGTTCAGGGCAAGGATCAGTATTGAAGAGGATCTATGTGTAATGCTAAATTAAATGCCCAAGTTAAAGCTAAATTATTACACACACAAGTCAGTAATTTCAGATCTATGACTCGCAAATAAATCACAAATTGACCTCTTTGAGCACATTGCAGGAAATACTTTGTGTGACATTATATGGCATTAATAGTAAGAGCCAAATCTGACTTCTTTCTAATTATATTTCCAAAAATCATAACTAAGAATTCTCTCTCTTTGGATTTTCTGACTTTCTTTCCTTAGTATTAAGGTAATGAATGACTTCAAAGCTACTGTTATGGGAAATGCAAGAGCTTATCTAATAGTTAATATCTGAATCTTAGGGTTTATCAACTGTAGCATATCTAAAGACACAAAACCCACCTTCTCTGATTTCCTGGATGCTCTAGATGTGCAAATACAAACCTCAATGCATATGTAAGTGCCCTGTCAGGCACAATTTTCATAAAGGGAATTTAAGTAGCTATTTTAATTTGTAGATCAGACTGTGTAGTCCAGGAATCTAAGACTAATGAGCCACTTTCTCAGAGAATCTCTTCTTCTAAATAAACAAGGTCTTTTGCACTGACCCATGAAATCTGAGTTGTAGCTGAAAAAGTAATTATACCAATATTATAATAGGCAGATCTGCAACAATACAAAAGAAGGTTTTCTCCATCTCCAAAGTTAGATGTTCATTCAGATGAAATGCAATTTATTTATCTGGAATGTTTTAAATGTTTTCCTTTGTGCGTCTAAATGAGCAGAAAGACACTTCCTTTTAAGAAGAAAAGAGAAAATCCATTATTTTTACTTTTTCTTTATATATGTAAATAAATAAATTCCCAAACTAAATTTTTCCCCTAAAAATTTAATTTGGAATAAAATTAGAACTGATCATTATGAGCAAAATGTTTTCAATTAAGACATAATTAATTAAATGTGCATATGCAGAATACATTTGGATGTGCTATCAGATGATTGATTATACCGAAATCTAATTTTACACTTAAATTGCCAGCTACACACCTCGTCTTGAGCTGTTGACCCATAGCACATTACCATAAGTTAAACCTTACCTCTGGAGGAAGTGGCTTCAGTGGACGTATTTTTTCTGCAATAATTCTATGACCCTGTCATAGTACCTGTCTTTAGAGAGTAGTCAGAGGTACCTTGCATGAAGGAGCTTCATTCTTGCCATACTTCTTGTTTTTCAAACAGCATTTTGTGTGATTTTAAATAAGTGATGCATGTCTTGGCAAATTGTGAAAGAAAGACCTCTTTTACTCTTTTCTACTTACTAACTCTTTTCTACTGACTTACTCTTTAAAAGAAAGTTGATAATTAAAGTACTAATGTGTGAAAAGGTACTGAGCTTTGAATAATTTTTTTATTATTTAATATTGCATTTTAAATTGTCTAAGTTATAGATACAAATGTCTGAATCTATACTTGCTGTTGGTGTTTATGGGTTAAGTATATCCTCAAACTAACTGGGATAATGAATTTTATTGCGTCAGAGATAGAAAGGATGTTTAGCAAGGTTTGTAATTGATATGCATCCATATTGCTCTAAAAAATGAAAAGATTCCCATCACATAGTTTAAAAAATTTATAGGTCCACAAATTGGCTACAGTCGATAATTCTTCTCTAAATCTGGTGTTATTTTACATTTCCTGAATATTTGAAAAATTTGTAAAATGTTTTTCAAGGATTCTAAAAAGTGAATGATTGAGGAGGAAAGCAAAAGTTGTCAGTGAAAGCATTTGTTGAATGTCTACTATGTGCCAAGCAGTGCACTTGGTTTTCTCATGTGTCATGTCTTTGTGAATCAATTACTAATCCACAGGTTGGTGCAAAAGTCATTGCGGTTTTAATAATCACTTTCAAGGGCAAAAACTGCAATTACTTTTGTACCATACTAATATCATTTCTCAGTCCCAAGCCAATGTTTCTATACCGTTTTGTTTGTTTGTTTTTTTGTCTTTTTTTTTTTTTTTTTTTTTTGCAATGTTAAGTTGGACATCTACAATGGCCTTCCATGAGGCAGCACACTGTCTTCCAGAGCATGATAAGGAAGTTTCTTGGATTAGATATCTTTCTAGCCTGAAATATAACAATTTACATTTCACTCCTTTGAATTAGACATTTTTTGTCTTCAGATAATTTCTTTGGAAATGCAAATGTTCATCAAAGTTTAGTTGCCTTTTGGGTCACTGAAGCTTAAATATTAGCAGGTTTGCTGGTTAGCTTTCTTCAAGAATAGTGGATGTTTTGCCACAAAGGAAGAATAGGAAGCCAGAGATGAAAGCGGGGGCGGGAAAACCAGGGACAAATACAAGGGAAGGAAATGGTATTAGCATTTACTACCCCATCATTGTATGGACCTTGATTTTTCTCCTGGAGTTGCTGAAGGATGGCTCAGTTTCCCTTTTCTTGTGTAATTCTTTAATCCAGTTGTAGTCTCACTTTTGAAAGCTGACTGTAGAAAGAGGAGTATTTAGAAAAATAGGCAAAGTGATGTCATGGTTTACATTCTTCAATTGGGAAATCCAAAATCATGGTTCTCAAACTTGGCTACTCATGGAAACCATCTGGGAATTTTTTTAAAATACTGATGGCTGGGTTCCATGCCCATAGATTTAAAAAAAATTTTTTTTCCAAAAGATTCTGACATCCTAATCAGGGTTGAGAGCCACTGCTCTGAAGAGCTCGACATAATCAAATGAACAATTATCAGGTGCTCACGAGACTTAGGAAGGCCCAGCACAAAGCAAAACCATAGAGACATTGAGTCCTCTTTTGCTTCAGCATTCATCATCCAATTCCAACTCCATGCTTTTCCTACTTCCAACTTCCATCTTTGCCCCAAGCAACCTGTTCAGGGAACCTACTGGTTTCCTGCTCCACTGAACATCTAAAGACTATGGTGGTGATAGAAAATGAGAGCCATCAAAAAGCTCCAAGTTTAGTGAAGATGTGCAAAGGGAACAAGCCCTTGCTGAAAAATTTGGTGAATGAACCAAGATTCTACAGAAACTGCTCAGCTTTGCAGTGATAATTTTCTGTGAAGACATAGACTGAAATGGGAATAAGGGATAGAAAGTTGAAAAAGAATTTTCTAAGAATTCACATGTAACCTTACAGAAGGCAAACAGAAGGGTTAGCAAGATACATGGAATCACGCAGCTGAGGTGAGACAATGGAGGAAAATTAAGCATGAGATAGGAAATCAGGGTACTGTGTTTCTTTGTGAAGACTCTGTTCCCTCTAATGGCTCATAAACCTAAAATCCCTACTTCATTCTTTGTAACTTTTTTCCTCATTTCTTTCTGGAATTTTTGGATTCCCCTCTTTTTAAGACAACTTGAGAGAAAGGATTATCAGAGTTAACCCAATAGGCATTTATTAAGACACTACTAGGAGTAATACCCTGAGTAAATGATTGCCAAATTTGAATATCTGGTTAGAAACACCTGAAGGACTGCTGAGCCCCACACCCCGAGTTTCTGATTCATTGAGTTTGAGCTGGGGCTTGAGAATTTACATTTCTAGCAAATACCCAGATGATATTGATATTGCTGTCTGGAGGTCACACTTTGAAGACCACCGCCTCTAGGAATGGGAAAAGAAATTAGATATCAGCAATCTGCCCTTAATGAGATTGCTTAAGGTTTTGTATTAGGGATGTACTTTGCCATATAAATGACAAACTAAGAACACTGGCAACATATTTTAAAAGGAAAATATAGTGCAATACACTCCAGAGGTTCTGAGAAGGATAAATAATTAAGTAGTGGTGAGGCAGAAGAGGGTAATTAGAGATGACGAAGACAAATACAAAAACCATGGGCCACAGAGCCAGGGGGGGTGCCTGGAGGTGAGATGAGCTTATTATGGAACAACTGCAT
>NW_022295157.1:0-1091 GCF_002776525.5 Piliocolobus tephrosceles
CAGCACTGACTTGCACCTGCCAAGGCAGTCGAATGACCTGGCAGGATGGGCACATGAAGGGAGCTAGTGTGGTTCCTGCATGCACGCACCCATCCTGCCAGGCCTGAGCGACCCACAGTGAAGGCTGGCTAACTTGCATTTGTCCGCTTGGTTGCTCACTGACACCTCATGGGCAGGTATTTTCTGCATGGATGGGGTGTTAACTTGGGGTTCAGAGTCAAGCCACATGGACCATTTCCATCTCATGATGGACACTGTTGGGCCGATCCAATCTACGACTCTGTAGATCACACAGAAGCCAATTGATATAAGCAGTTGGAATCACATGGTTCTCGATGTCCCATGGTCAAGAATTCTATCTGATCAGGGCCAGTAACACTAATGTTGCTTCTGGAAGGTGGCATATGTCTCTGCTGTGGATGACATGATCTTACTCCAGAATCCAAGGTCCTCCACTGTGACTTTCCCCCGATGCTCGGTTCAGCTCCATCCCGCATCTTTCCCCACCCCTGCCACCTCCAGCACCAGTGGGACTGAGGGACAGTGGCTGCCTGCACCACAGCCTAGTAGTTTCTTCCTACTGAGAGCCTGGATCTGCTGCAGGGTCCTTTCCTGTGTGGGTTCTACTTGAAGCTGGCATCCTCGTATGTCACCAAAAATGTGGCCAAAATGATATACCTAGATATGGAATGTAGTGTTTTCAGAACCCGAAGAGATTCACCAGGCAGTGTGCTTCTCTCTCTCTCTTTTTTTTTTTTTTCAGTGAAGATGAAAGATGCAACGGGTTTTGGGTTTTTTTTCTGTTTTGTTTTGTTTTCACTTGGAAGAAATATCCCTGCATGCCCCTAGCCACCACACCCATAAAATTTCACTGTAGTGGCCACTCCTGAAGTTCTGTAAGATTTGTCCTCCTCTTCCTGGGGTGTATGTGTTTTACCAAGGCCTCCAGCATACTTTCCACCTTCTTTCTCATCCATCCCAATCTATGATGTTGCCAATGAAATGAACAGATTGAATATTCTGTAGAATATTCAGAATATCTGGAGACTCTGTTATAGATGGCGGGAGAGTTCTAATAGCTCTCAGGGAAA
>NW_022295158.1:0-2006 GCF_002776525.5 Piliocolobus tephrosceles
GATGGGTGCTGACGAGTTGATGGGTGCAGCACACCAACATGGCACATATATACATATGTAACAAACCTGCACGTTATGCACATGTACCCTAGAACTTAAAGTATAAAAAAAAAAAAAGACATAAAAAGGTAAAAAAAAAAAAAAAAAAAAAGTAAAGCGGTACCTCTGTGACATGATAGATATACAAATTACCTTGAGTATGATGAGCATTTTACAATTATATTGGATATGGTTTGGATCTGTGTCCTGTCCCAAATCTCACGTTGTATTATAATTCTCAATTGTGAAGGTGAGATCTGGTGGGTGATTATTGGGTCACGGTGTGGGTCTTTCATGAATGGTTTAGAATCAACTCCTGGTACTGTTCTCACAACAGTGCGTGAGTTCTCACAAGATCTGGTTTTCTAACAGTGTGTAGACACCCCCGATCACTTCCTGTGGCTTCTGCTCTGGCCATGTGATGTGCCTACTACCCTTTGTCTTCTGCCACGATTCTAACTTTCCTGAGTCTCCCCCAAAGAAGAAGCCACTGCATCTCCTGTACAGCCTGTAGAACTGTGAGCCAATTAAACATTTTTGTTTTTTCAAATTACTCAGTCTCGGGCATTTCTTCATAGCAATATGAGAATGGGTTAAAATAATATCAAAACATCAAGTGGTGTACCCCAAACATATACATTATTAAAATATTTCAATTACACCTCAATACAACTGAAAAAAAATAAACTTACTCTGAGAATAAAGAAACATATACTTCACATTTTCTCAATAAAAATGAAAAGAACGTAGTAAAACTTACACTAAGATATATGTAACAGCTCTGCTTATAATATTCATAAACTGGAAACAAATATCAATCAAAATATTGTCATTTATTTACTTAATGGGCTGACTCAGATGAAAAATCTCTCTCCTCTCTCTCTCTCTCCACATGTGCATGAACATTTTGAGTTTTCATATCAGAGTGAGTCCATTAATTGAATAAGCATCAATATGTTGATGTAATTTTATACATTAAATATCACGAATTAACCTCAAAGATGGCAAAGAAGTTCCTTACCAATAAAATGTCTATAATGTTTGATTCCATTAATATAAAGTTCAAAACAGGGAAAAACAGATCTATAGAGTCAGAAATTGAAACATTTCCCCATGCAGGATTTGACCGCAGGCACAGAGAAAGACGTGTGTTGTGGGGATGGACTTCCTCTTCAGGCTGCCTTAGGTGCTGGGGACAAGGGTATTCACATTTGCCAGAAACTCTCTTGTGACACATTTCAGATCTATGCATTTTTTCTTATGTATAAAATTTATCTCATAAAAACAACAGAAAATGTAGAATAGTTTGAAATTCAGCAAACAATAAAATTAATATTAAAACCTCTCCAAAATATGAACATTGTCATGTGAATTAATAAAATGCATTTGAGCATACCTACTAAAATTAAATCCCAGAAATCAAAAAGATAACGGTAACATCTGAAACTTAATAATTTATAAGCATACATTTCAAAGGGAAGGAAAACATAGTCAAAACATGAGGAACATGTATTTTTTCCAATCAAATGACACTAAATTATATATACAATATTGTAACCTGGGTCATTAGTGTAAATTACTAATATTTTGTGTTCTATTACAACAGAACAACTTTTAAAAAAGATATTTGAGATCACATGAACTAAATTGAATGTATTTGCAATATTGGCCCAATTATTACACCTCTAATAATACCCTGGTTTTGAGTGGGGCCTTGAAAAAAATAATTATTTTAAGGTAGGTGATCTGCCTGCCTCAATCTCCCAATGCACTAGGATTACAGGCATGAGCTGCACAAATATTTATTAAGCGCCTACTTTGTGCCAGGCGTGTGCTAGACACCCTCATGTGTGCTGTTCCTACACCACAATCATCTGCTCAGAAATTAAAACCGAAAAAGGAACATTGTCGCAACCACAGAAACTGGGGGGCAGGGGGCAGGATCGAGGATGGACGCGATTCCCAGG
>NW_022295159.1:0-2474 GCF_002776525.5 Piliocolobus tephrosceles
CCAGGACCAGATGGATTCACAGCTGAATTCTACCAGAGGTACAAGGAGGAGCTGGTACCATTCCTTCTGAAACTATTCCAATCAATAGAAAAAGAGGGAATCTTCCCTAACTCATTTTATGAGGCCAGCATCATCCTGATACCAAAGCCTGGCAGAGACACAACAAAAAAAGAGAATTTTAGACCAATCTCCCTGATGAACATCGATGCAAAAATCCTCAATAAAATACTGGCAAACCGGATTCAGCAGCACATCAAAAAGCTTATCCACCATGATCAAGTGGGCTTCATCCCTGGGATGCAAGGCTGTTTCAACATTCGCAAATCAATCAACGTAATCCAGCATATCAACAGAACCAAAGACAAGAACCACATGATTATCTCAATAGATGCAGAAAAGGCTTTTGACAAAATTCAACAGCCCTTCATGCTAAAAACGCTCAACAAATTCGGTATTGATGGAACGTACCTCAAAATAATAAGAGCTATTTATGACAAACCCACAGCTAATATCATATTGAATGGGCAAAAACTGGAAAAGTTCCCTTTGAAAACTGGCACAAGACAGGGATGCCCTCTCTCACCACTCCTATTCAACATAGTGTTGGAAGTTCTGGCTAGGGCAATCAGGCAAGACAAATAAATCAAGGGTATTCAGTTAGGAAAAGAGGAAGTCAAATTGTCCCTGTTTGCAGATGACATGATTGTGTATTTAGAAAACCCCATCGTCTCAGCCCAAAATCTTCTTAAGCTGATAAGCAACTTCAGCAAAGTCTCAGGATACAAAATTAATGTGCAAAAATCACAAGCATTCTTATACACCAGTAACAGACAAGCAGAGAGCCAAATCAGGAATGAACTTCCATTCACAATTGCTTCAAAGAGAATAAAATACCTAGGAATCCAACTTACAAGGGATGTAAAGGACCTCTTCAAGGAGAACTACAAACCACTGCTCAGTGAAATCAAAGAGGACACAAACAAATGGAAGAACATACCATGCTCATGGATAGGCAGAATCAATATTGTGAAAATGGCCATACTGCCCAAGGTAATTTATAGATTCAATGCCATCCCCATCAAGCTACCAATGAGTTTCTTCACCGAATTGGAAAAAACTGCTTTAAAGTTCATATGGAACCAAAAAAGAGCCCGTATTGCCAAGACAATCCTAAGTCAAAAGGACAAAGCCGGAGGCGTCACGCTACCTGACTTCAAACTATACTACAAGGCTACAGTAACCAAAACAGCATGGTACTGGTACCAAAACAGAGATATAGACCAATGGAACAGAACGGAGCCTTCAGAAATAATGCCACACATCTACAACCATCTGATCTTTGACAAACCTGAGAAAAACAAGAAATGGGGAAAGGATTCCCTATTTAATAAATGGTGCTGGGAAAATTGGCTAGCCATAAGTAGAAAGCTGAAACTGGATCCTTTCCTTACTCCTTATACGAAGATTAATTCAAGATGGATTAGAGACTTAAATGTTAGACCTAATACCATCAAAACCCTAGAAGAAAATCTAGGTAGTACCATTCAGGACATAGGCACGGGCAAGGACTTCATGTCTAAAACACCAAAAGCAATGGCAGCAAAAGCCAAAATTGACAAATGGGATCTCATTAAACTAAAGAGCTTCTGCACAGCAAAAGAAACTACCATCAGAGTGAACAGGCAACCTACAGAATGGGAGAAAATTTTTGCAATCTACTCATCTGACAAAGGGCTCATTTCCAGAATCTACAAAGAACTCAAACAAATATACAAGAAAAAAACAAACAACCCCATCCAAAAGTGGGGAAAGGATATGAACAGACATTTCTCAAAAGAAGACATTCATACAGCCAACAGACACATGAAAAAATGCTCATCATCACTGGCCATCAGAGAAATGCAAATCAAAACCACAATGAGATACCATCTCACACCAGTTAGAATGGCAATCATTAAAAAATCAGGAAACAATAGGTGTTGGAGAGGATGTGGAGAAATAGGAACACTTTTACACTGTTGGTGGGATTGTAAACTAGTTCAACCATTATGGAAAACAGTATGGCGATTCCTCAAGGACCTAGAACTAGATGTACCATATGACCCAGCCATCCCACTACTGGGTATATACCCAAAGGATTATAAATTATGCTACTACAAAGACACATGCACACGTATGTTTATCGCGGCACTATTCACAATAGCAAAGACTTGGAATCAACCCAAATGTCCATCAGTGACAGACTGGATTAAGAAAATGTGGCACATATACACCATGGAATACTATGCAGCCATAAAAAAGGATGAGTTTGCGTCCTTTGTAGAGACATGGATGCAGCTGGAAACCATCATTCTTAGCAAATTATCACAAGAAGAGAAAACCAAACACCACATGTTCTCACTCATAGGCGGGAACTGAACAATGAGCTCACTTGGACTCGGGAAGGGGAACATCACACACTGGGGCCTATCATG
>NW_022295160.1:0-2211 GCF_002776525.5 Piliocolobus tephrosceles
ATAGTTTCTAACTGACACAGAAGTTGATCTCTGTGCAGATAAGAAATGTCTCCCATATCACACAGCAAGTAAATAGTAGAGCTGACTATAAATCCGTCAGTGTTTCAAAATATTTTATTCACTCCATATCACTGAATGCTCCCTCCCCTTTTAATGCTTTCTGCTGTCTTCTTAACTTACAGGTATAAAACTGTAGCCAGAGGGACAGTCAGGACTGTGCCTGAAACCTTCTATCAATCAGGGCAGAGGTTTTCAGGATTTCTAGAAAATTACGTTAGGAAGATCTAAATGATCCCAATACATCACCATGACTTCCCCATGGCACCTGCACCATACAATGACAACGAAATTGTCATCAAATGGGAGAATATTTTGCACAGCACAATCTTTCTGATACATCACAGTGGCTGTCAACTGTTAAATCATGCTGAAAATGGTGAAAAGAATTAAAAGTATAGGGTCTCAGCACTTATCCCTGTCAGCCAAGCAGTTGAAATAAATACACGACTATCTAGGAAAATTGAAACCAGTGTGCCACCTCACGGACTTCTACATCCTTCCCAAAACAAAACAAAGCAAACAAAATAAAAACACAGAGCCCTAGAGTTCATTAAGAGTTCTGAAACAGGCAGTATTAAGAAACAAAATATGGTGCAGTCCACATATTCCATCAGCTCCTCAAGAATCACTCCCAAAGTTTTTTTGTGTCCCATGCCATCTTATTTGGGAGCATTAGGTTGTTTATACTGCAGGGAGACAATAGTAAATGGTTTATCCATGTTGCCCACAACCAGAGATGACCCAGAATTTGTTTTTCCCTTTTTCTGGTCTCTTCCAGAAATCCAACCTATTTTCTGCCAGGAAACCACTTCTGTCACTCAAGTCTGTCCAGCTTTCACTAGACATGCCCTTTTACCCTGTGGGGTTTCATGGATGGAAAAATTTTCATAAACCAAAACAGAGATTGTCTTTCTCATTAGATGTTTTGCTTAGTAGATACAGAGAAGATTTATGTCCACATGGATTATTCTCACCTGGAACTTCTTTTTCATCTTGCCAAAGCCAGCCTTCTAAGTTGTCAACAAGTTTTATCCATATGTCTTTGCAGTCATTTTAGGCAGTTAAATGGAATATCTATCTTTTATTTTTTGCTACAAGTGACTCTCTTGGCGTATTTTAATATACCATTAAATATACCATTCAGTATATTTTTATTTACCATTTCACTTCAAAGATAACATGGTGCATTAGTTTCCTCGGGCTGCTGTAACAAATTACCACAAACTGTGTGGCTTAAAGTAATATAAATATATTTGCTCACAATCCTAAAAGCCAGGAGTTTGAAATCAAGATGTCCTCAGGGCTACACTCCCTCCCAAGGCTCCGGAGAGAATCCAGTCCATGCTTTTCTTTTGATGGCTGCTTGTAATCCTTAGGATTCCTTGGCTTGTGGCTCCTTTTGTCTTCACTTTGCTGCTTCCTGTGACATCTGTGTTTTCTTTTTTTTCTGTTAGAAGAACATTTCTCATTAGATTTAGGGCCTGCCCAGGTAATCCAGGATGATCATATCTGAAGATTTGAACTTTATTATATGTGCAAAAACCCGTTTCTTAAATAGGTTAACATTTCACAGATGTTGGGGATTTGGGCTTATCTTTCTAGTTCTACCTTTCAACTTACTACAAATATAGTAAGATCAAAATGGGGTATGTGCCACAGAATGTAACAAGGGCTTTACCAAGCTAGTTTCTAGTTTTGTTTTGTCTTGTTTTTAGTTTTGGTTGCCTAATTACTGTCTATTTTACTTGGGCTAAGACAGTATACAATATTTTCTGCTCTTTTCAGCAAAAGTTCAAGTCTGTCTATAGCTCAACTCAGTCCTAAACTATGCTGGTGTCCTCCAAAACTGGCTTATATAGAAACATGTATAATCAATATTTCATAGGTTAATATTCTTCAGAAAAAAATACTAATGAGATACAATCTGGTTTCATTGGTCTAGATTTCTCTTCTAGCTATGTTGCCTGATAATCAGCAATATTGGAAGATCAGATTTCTAGCCTCATCTACCTATGTAGACAATATTATTTATCAACTTATTCAGAAAAAATATTTTAATCAGATGACAAGGATAGAAAATACATAAAAACATTTGAGGGAGTTCTGACCTCACCTGCATTGTAACTCTAGATCTTTGGTTACTCCACTGAC
>NW_022295161.1:0-4877 GCF_002776525.5 Piliocolobus tephrosceles
TCCAGGATTTACCGTAAAGACCTTAAACAAATAAAATCAGAAAAAAAACCCAATTTATAAATGGGTAAGGGACATGAACACACACTAAAAGAAGGTGTACCAGTAACCAATGAGCATAAAAACATGTTCCATCTCACCGATCATCAGAGAAATGCAAATCAGAAACATACTGAGATACCATCTCACACTGGTCAGAATGGCAATTATGACACAGGTCCACAACAACAGAGGCTGCTGGGGCAGATGAGCAAAGAAATGCAGGTCCACTGTTGGGGGAAATGTAAACTAGTTCAGACACCCTGGAGAACAGTGTGGACATTTCTCAAAGAACCTAAAAGAGAACTAACACCCAACGCTGCAACCCCACTCCTAAGGATCTACCCGAAGGAACATTCTTCCATGAAAAACACACATGTACCCTTATGTTCACGACAGTACTACTCACAATGGTAAAGACATGGAATCAGCCTTGGTGCCCATCAGCAGTGGATCAGAGAAAGGAAATGTGGTACATACACACCATGGACACTAACAGTCATAAAAACCAAATCCATGCCCTTACCAGAAACCTGGACAGAGCTGTAGGCCATTATGAACAAACAGCAAGAACGGAAAACCACAATTTTCAAAACAGCTACAAAGGTCAGTTGTGAATATTCTCTCCACAGAGAAATCATAAGTCTGGAGCTCACAGAGGTGCCAGACACTGCAACTTCATTGTGATGCTACGTTTACACAGATCAAATGGTCCCTTGCACCCGCTGGTTATACACACATACTCTACCGCAGTGAAACTGCCGTCCCATTTTGGTAACGTTCATTGTCACCGGAGTGAGATGATATCTGAGTGTGGTTTTGATTGACTTCTCGTGAGGATCAGTAATGTTGATTCAGAATCTTTTACCTGTGCATCCTTCTCAGGCCTTCAGGTTCTTTGCCCAGTCTTACACATCAAATTGAAACAAGCTCATGATAACTGGCCAAACATCTCTAAACACAGCAAAATATAAATTGAAACCACACTTAGATATTGGTAATGGGTACAGAGTGACACTCAGATACAAGGAATCCGTTCTGGTGTTCTATTGCACAGCAGGGTGACTAGGTGACCAGGGTCAACAGAATCTAGAAATTTTTTCAAAATCTGCTGGAAAATACGGTTCTGAATATTCTCTCCACAGAGAAATAATAATGATGGAAGGTCACAGAGATGCCAGATACGATGATTTGATCATGATGCTACACATACTTACGTCAAAATGTCCGTTGCACCCTTGGATTGTGTATGCATACATACACACAAACAGACACACATACTCTATAGAAACACATACTCTATAGAAACACATATTCTATAGAAACAAAACTGCCATCAAATGTTGGTGGTGTTCATTCTAACTGGAGTGAGATGAAATCCGAGTGTGATTTTCACTTACACTTTTGTGTGCATCAGCGATGGTGAGAATCTTCTCTTTGACCTGTGCATCAACCTCATGTCTTCAGGTCCTCTGCCCAGTCCTACACAACAAATAAAAAACAAATTCACAATAACATAGCAAGTACCACTTATCATACACACACAAAAATAAAAAACACACTCAAGATTCCATCTCACTCTACATGCAATGGATGCTACAAAAAAAGTTGAAACATATTAAAACACAATCCAATCAACGTGTGGATTTCCGGAGGAGGCACTTGTCTCCACATTTGGTGGGAAATGGTAAACTAGTATTCACACTAAAGAAACTACTTGGATGTTCCTTGAAATCGTAAAACTACAACTATCATTTTCTCCAGCAATTCTATTCCTAGGTATCTACACAGAGCACATGATCAGGACATGGAAGAGATTATCTGTCATCCCAGGTGGAATTCAGCCCTATGCCCAAAAGCCAAGATAAGAAATCAGCTGACCTGTCCATCCACAGATGAAGGGATGAAGAATCTCTTGTACACAGACACAATGGAATACTTTTGCGCCATCAAAATTCATGGAATCCTATCATTTCCAGCAACATGGCTGCACCTGGAGATATTATGTTCAATCAAATCAGAAAGGCAAAGACCAAGCCTGCATGTTCTCACTCATGTGGGAGCTGAAAAATTTAACTCCCCAAAGGTGAAAATACAGTAGTGGTCACCACAGACTAGGTTAAGGAGAGGACCTCAAGGATTGGCAATAGGTACACAGAGAGTTACAGGAGAGGAATACATTCTGGTATTCCACTCCAAAGCAGGGCAACGATACTTAACAATATGGTCATGCTGATTTCCAAATAGCTATCAAGGAGGATATTGAATGTTCACACATTGAAGATATCAAACCTACACGTGGTCACAAGCATGGGAAGCTCCCTGATTTTATCCATACTCAAGGTATACAAACAAGTATCACAATGTCCCAATGCACCCCTATTTCTGGACATGAAGTATAAAACAAACGTTTTATGAAATGTTAACAATACATGGCTAAAAATTCACATGGAACCACTAAAGACCCAAAGAACCTGAATATGCAAAGCAATTCTAGGGAATACAAACTCAATTGGAGGCCGCACACTCCCCAATTGCAAATTACATGTAACACCTCCACTCATCCAAAAACTACATATTGGCATAAAAATGAATCCATGAACCTAGGGACATAAGAGAAACTAAACGGACACCTGTATGCAGTCAACACATTGTTTTCAAAGAACACCTAGAAGATGCACTGAGGCCGGGTGCTGTGGCTCACACCTGTACTTCCAGCACTTTCACAGACTGAGTTGGGTGGATCACTTGAGATCAGGCGTCTCAGACCAGCTTGGTAAAATGGTGAAATTCTATCTCTAGTAAAAATACAAGAGATATTAGTCAGGTGTGGTGGTGCACACCAGCAATCCCAGCCACTTGGGAAGATGAAGCAGGAGAATCACTGGAAGCAAGGAGGTAGATGTTGCAGAGAGCTGACATCTCACCACTGAACTCCAGTCTGGGCAACCGCATGAGTGGGACTGTGTCCCAAAGGGGAAAAAGGATGAGATGAGGACTCAGCAGTCTGTTCAACTGAGCAGTCTGAAACGACTGGATAGCTACATACAGAAGAATGAAATAAGACCTTGATGTTACACAATACACAGACATAAACTCAAAATACATTTTAGAAATGAGAACACTGACACTGCTAGTTCCCTTTTTTCCTCCATGAGTGTATTATGTTCTATCCTGTCATAATGCTCATCACAACTGTACTAAATTATTCAAATATTTTTTTCTGCCAGAATATGAGCTCCAATTGGACAGGTTCTGACAATTTAAGTGTTACTGTTTGCTGCATGAATAAATGGATTGAGAATTCAATCAATTTGCCAAATGTGCACAAATTTTTAAGTTGTATATAATAGGTTTTAAACTAAGCCTGTCTGAGTCAATCCTCCTTGTGTATTGTCTATCTTTAAAACTTTATTTGCCTGAGGATTACATATTAATATACTGACCATGCTTTCATAAGCGAATTAAATATCAGGCCACCTCTTTCCCTGCATATTGTCCATCTAAGCTGAAATAGATAGGCTGTACCTCCTGAATGACTCAGAATAGATAAGCTCTCAGTCTTTTAATACTCCCATTATTTTAAATGGACATGTGGTTTCTATCTTTTATATTTGGGCACATTTTATAAATTTGTTCATGTCATTTTGTTGGTAACTTAAGGTTACATAAAAACTATCAATGAGTATGTATTTCTTGATTTAAAAAATTCTTAACCCAAGCAAATTTATTTTAAAGGAGAACTTTAGACACACAAAAACTATCAGGTTTGTCAAAATAGAGTTTCTACATTATCCTAAAAGGCATACTACAAGCAAAAGCACATATTTTATTTTGCTCTATTTCTGTTTTGTTTGTTCTATTATCATATCTCATATATGAAAAAAATACAACCTAACAGATTGAATTTAGAATTATCAGCTTTTTATGTAAAACCTCTGATTTTTCATCACTATCACTAAGTCTTTTTGTATTTGCAATTTACAAGTTTTGACATAAATAAATAGCACTTAGGTTGTCATTTGGACTTGCAAATTCTAACCTAGAATGATCCTGTCTTTAGGCCTGAGCATCATGTTATTGGTAGGGGCTTCATATAAGGTCTAATTATATTTACCTTTATTCCAAATTCCAAATCCAGCTCCAAAATATACATTAATATAGAGAAAGTAACACACATCACTTATACAGAATCATTAGAAAGATATTTTTATTTATTAGTAGATTAATAAGAGATAAGACAGAGGCTTTCAGACTCTGCAATCTACCTTTGAACTGTATTGTCACAAACCCATGTAAGAACATGTGTATTTAATTCAGAGGCACGCCAAGTCTAACACGCTATTGAAATATCCAATTCACTGGGTGGGGATTTGATGAATTAGCTCTCCACAGCGTCACCCCAAAAAGATATAAAATATAGGTGCTCAATAAATATTTATTAAAAGAATAAACCAAGTGGGTGTCTATTTAAGACAGTTAGTGATGTATCTAGCAAGTAGATTGCCCTGCAGAGAGAAGGGAAAAAATGTCTTCAAGAGAGTGAGATTAACAGATTAAACAGAAAAAAGATGAGAAGAACAATTTAAAATTCAAGCAGTAATAATATCTGCTGTGCAATTGAAGTTGAGGTGGAAGTAGAAAGATGAGGCTGAAACAATAACATTTAAATGCCCCTTGTAAGTGAATGTCATGGGTGTGGTCTGGAGGCAAGAACAAAGGGTCATGAGTTATACTGGGGTAGCCAGCCATGGAAAAACCTCAAAGAGGCAAACATAAGCCAAAACAGAGAATACTGCAAAATGCTGAAGATCACATTAAAAATTCCAAAGATTGAAAGG
>NW_022295162.1:0-3016 GCF_002776525.5 Piliocolobus tephrosceles
TGTACTCCACCCTGTGAGGTGTGGGGTGTCAGACTGCCCCTAGTGGGAGATGTCTCCCAGTTAGGCTACTCAGGGGTCAGGAACCCACTTGAGCAGGCAGACTGCCCCTTCTCAGATCTCAACCTCCGTGTTGGGAAATCCACTGCTCTCTTCAAAGCTGTCAGACAGAGTCGTTCGTGTTTGCACAGGCTTCTGCACCTTTAGCTGAGCCCTGTCCCCAGAGGCGCAGTCTACAGAGACAGGCCGGTTTCCTTGAGCTGCTGTGAGCTCCACCCAGTTCGAGCTTCCCAGCGGCTTTATTTACCTACTTAAGCCTCAGCGATGGCGGGCGCCCCTCCCCCAGCCTGGCTGCTGCCTTGCCGTTAGATTGCAGCAGACTGCTGTGTTAGCAAGGAGGGAGGCTCCGTGGGCGTGGGACCCTCCCGGCCAGGTGTGGGATATATTCTACGGTGTGCCGATGTTATAGCGCAGTATTGGGGTGGGAGTTACCCGATTTTCCAGGTGTTGTGTGTCTCAGTTCCCCTGGCTAGGAAAAGGGACTCCCTTCCCCCTCGCGCTTCCCAGGTGAGGCGATGCCTCGCCCTGCTTCAGCTCTTGCTGGCCGGGCTGCAGCAGCTGACCCGCACGGATTGTCCGGCACTCCCGAGTGAGATGACCCCAGTACCTCAGTTGAAAATGCAGAAATCACTGGTCTTCTGTGTTGCTCGCGCTGGGAGATGGAGACTGGCGCTGTTCCTATTCAGCCATCTTCAGTAGGCATATTTTTACCTGGTGTAGCAATACTAGTATTGGGGGGAAAATAGAATTGAGGGCAAAAACATTGAACAGGATAAAATAGTTCCAAGGAGATATAATATTGGGATTTTTTTTTATAGACACCCTTCAGAGATACAGATCAAATAGGGAAAAAAAAAGAAAAAGCAGTATTAAAAAAATCTATATAATACATCAAAAAAAGCTTGATCTTAAAGAATTATATCCCAGAGAAGATGCATACCTTTATACCATTTATAGAATATTTGTAAAAAATGTTCTCATGCTATATCAAAAAGAAGACTCACTATATGTCAAAAAATTATTGTAGAAGCCAGGTTGTTTAATCATGATGGAATTGAATTAGAAATCAAGCATCAACTTAAAAGTTATAAGAACAGCGTTCCAACAATAATAACCTCCACCATGACCTTCTGGCATCAAAAAACAGAATCTATCAATTTATGCATTAAAGACACGATGGAATAAAAATGTAGAAATATAAGAAAATAATGCTTATCAAATTTCTTTTATAAGATTTTAAAAAAAACCAAAAGATAGTAAAAATAAAATGAGTTTGTTCAAATCTAGGAAAAATTATTGGTGTAAATCCAAGGAAAGAAGAATCAATGGAATACATGGAAAAAGAAAAGCAAACTATAAAATAGAAAAAATAGAAATCATCAGCAAATCCGAAATAATATTAAGAAAGAGACTAATGAATTAGGTAAACATCTAATAGCTACTGGAAAAACAATTATTTACAACAAAATCATTAGTCAAGTTAAAGGAGGACACCATGTAAGTATTTACCAAACAATGCACTAAGAAACTCTCACAACCATGAAAGTGTATACCCCTAAGAACATCACTTCAGAATACAAAAGCAAAAATAATTACAAGGAAAAATTGACAAAATCACAATCATAGTGAAAGTTAAAAAAAAAAATACCTCTCACAGAAACTGATAAATCAAGCTGGAAAAAAACGACATTAGAGTTTTTTTTTTTTGTTTTGAATTTTAGAAATTTTCTTGGAATGGGGTGTGTTTGCTTTTAATTAAAGAAGAATTCAATAAAAATTTTCCACATAGACATTGTAAATTAGCCATATACAAGCATTAAAAGTTGACCAAAGACATCAAAGAAAAAATATAAAAGCAGAAATGGAGAAAGAGGGAGAAAAGAGAGAGAGAGAGAAAGAAAGACTGGAGGGGGAGGTACAATTGATGCCAGGTTCAGGACAGTTGCAATTTTGGAGAAGCAAGGATGAAAATTCGATTGTGAATGGATTCAAAGGGGGCTTAAATCTTTATCTACAATACGTTATTTATTTAAAAATAAAACCCTGAAGCAAATATGTAAAAGTGTTAAACTTTGTTAAATATTAGCATTAAGTGTGTGTTCCTTACATATCATTTGCACATTACTTTATGTCTGAATTATTTAATAAAACAAACCAAATGCATGAATAATAATGGCTCCTGATATACCTGTATAAAATGATAGCTATCTAGACTTATTTTTTAAAGGTCCATGTTCTAGAATAAAGGATGACATTTTCATTTAAAGCAAGGATAGTTCTAAATAAAAGTACTAACTGAAAAGTCCTGAGTCAGAGTTTATTATTAAACAAAAGTAAATAAATTGCTTGTGTTTCTAAGTCATGATGCTGATCGGTAGTTGATAATAAGTTAGGTCTGAAGAGACTGTCAAGATTAGGTTGACTGAGCAGAAAGTTGAGTTCCTTAACCCAGACTGGAGACATCAACCCTCTAAGCACACCATTGTCCTGCAGAACATACAAAAGCAGCATGGGAAGAGCCAGTAAGGGGAAAGAATGATGGTACTCAATAGTCAACTTTTTTTTTTTTTTTTTTTTTTTTATTATACTTTAAGTTCTAGGGTACATGTGCATAACGTGCAGGTTACATACGTATACATGTGCCATGTTGGTGTGCTGCACCCATCAACTCGTCAGCACCCATCAATTCATCATTTATATCAGGTATAACTCCCCAATGCAATCCCTTCCCCCTCCCCCCTCCCCATGATAGGCCCCAGTGTGTGATGTTCCCCTTCCCAAGTCCAAGTGAGCCCATTGTTCAGTTCCCACCTATGAGTGAGAACATGCGGTGTTTGGTTTTCTCTTCTTGTGATAGTTTGCTAAGAATGATGGTTTCCAGCTGTATCCATGTCCCTACAAAGGACGCAAACTCATCCTTTTTTATGGCTGCATAGTATTCCATGGTGTATATGTGCCA
>NW_022295164.1:0-7216 GCF_002776525.5 Piliocolobus tephrosceles
ATGTTGTTCTTGTTTTTCATTGACACATAACATGTTCTTCTAAAGAACGCAGTGCCAGCAGGCAAGGGAGTGAATACCGTGCTAGCAAAGTTGTTGGCAAGGGAGCCCTTTCTGCCAAGGTGCTCCCTTGGGCTCCTCCCTTTCTTTATTTTAATATTAAGTCACAGCACATAATTAAGGGCTGGGCACAGTAGCTCATGCCTATAACTCCAGCACTTTGGGAGTCCAGGGCAGGTGTATGGCTTGAGCCCAAGGGTTCAAGGCCAGCCTGGACAACATGGCAAAATGTACAGAAATGTCTTTTGTACATCTTATCTCTACCAAAAGTACAAAAAATTAGCTGAGCCTGGTGGTGTACACCTGTAGTCCCAGCTACTTGGGAGGCTGAGGTGGGAGAATCACCTGAGCCTGGGAGGCAGAGGTTGCTGTCAGCTGAGATGGCACCACTGCACTCCAGCCGGGGCAACAGAGCAAGACCCCCATCTCAATTAGGAAAAAAATAACAGTAATACATAGAGACTCTTCAAAAATGATTAGGCCAGGTGTGGTGGCTCATGCCTGTAACCTCCGCACTTTGGGAAGCCAAGGCAGGCAGATTGCTTGAGTCCCAGCATTTGAGACTAGCCTGGGCAACATTCCAAAGCCCATCCCTACAAAAAATACAGAAATCAGCCGGGCATGGTGGTGTGTGCCTGTGGTCCCAGCTGCTCGGGAGGCTGGAGTGGGAGAATCACCTGGGCCGGGGGAGGTTGAGGCTGCAGTGAGCCATGATTGTGCCACTGCACTCCAGCCTGGGCAACAGAACTAGACCCTATCTCAAAAAATAATATGCTTAATCCTATTTCTTTAGTTTATGATTATAATTTGCAAAAACTTACGGTAAAAAACAATTGCATTTGTATGTGTTCTTTGTGAAACTAACAACATGGACGTAAAAGGATAACCCACTTGAAATATTTTAAACCAAATTTTTGGCACTAACCATTATGTAAGGCAACAGGCATTTTTCTTGACCACTTTTTAGAAGAGACATGACTTTGAAATGGAAGAAGCAGTGCGATTATTTGCTTATTTCTCGTATTGAATCCAACCGCTGAGAAATGTTACTGGGTCATGCATGATGAGTAACTTCATTGTCTGCAAAATATAAAAGAATATTATTTGAAATGTTATTTTTGTGAAATATTTGGATTTATTTGACTAACATTTTTATATAAACCATAAAGCATCCTTTGTAAGTTTTCATCAGGAGTCCTCTTGATATCACATGGGGCAGTTTTGAAAAATCATAAATGTCAATATCATAAATATTTTTTATGTTTATGTTTTTACTCCCAGCCTATTTTGTGCTTAGCGATAGTTTGCATGTTTTTTACCATAGTTACTTGATCCAAATCTTAGTTGCATTTTCTTACCTATTTTTCTTGGTTGCTGGTAACAGTGGTTAGATCTTACTCAGTTTCACTGCCCTTCAGAGAATGTTCTTGAAGTTTATCTTCTATGAAATGACTGGCTGCTGACCTGGATCATAGTTTCTGGAGAAACGCTCATTAGGATTGTGGCAACACTAATATTCTATGGGTGAAACTTTCCTTTAGTTTTCAAATGTAAAGATGTAAGAATAATTTGCCAAAACTTGTTCTAGCCATGATGAGGGAACAGGGACCCAAATCACACATCTGCCATAAACAACTGTAAAGCTGCACAAAACGAATGAGGTGGCTGTTTTTAGTCTGTGACCACAGCTGTGCCAACCAGAACTGAGGGCAAGGCCAGGAGAATGAATGAGATGCACCCACAGTACACTTGTCCTCTGGAGTACACCTGCAGATCGTGGCACCGAGAGCTCAGGTGTGGGCGGAGCATGGCCATCCTACCACGTCCAGAAGGCGGAGCTCGGAGAGAGCGCAGGTGTGGGTGGAGCATGGCCACTCTACCGAGTCCAGAAGGCGGAGCTCGGAGAGAGCTCAGGTGTGAGCTGAGCTTGGCCACCCTACCATGTCCAGGAGGCGGAGACTGGAGAGAGCTCAGGTGTGGGCAGAGCATATCACCCTACCACCTCCGGGAGGGGGAGATCAGAGAGAGCTGAGATGTGGGCGGAGCATGGCCATCCTACCACGTCCAGGAGGGGGAGATCGGGGGAGATCGGAGTGGGTGCAGGATGGGAGTTCTCCACAGATCCACACCAGCAGCGAATCAATCCAAGCCTGCCCATGTCACGATGACCCAGCAGTGCCTGTGCTACCTGCTAAAACAAGACCTGGAAAGCTTCAGAGGAAGGTTAGGGATCCTGAGTGTGCTCAACATGTTACCTACAATGTGTAATACTCAGCAAATAATCACTGCATACACAGAGAAACAGGAGGTAGAATCTGTGGTCAAGAAAAAGGCAGTAAAAAGTGCACACACGTGCAGGATGTTCTCTGTCACTCACCACATGCGGCGGCTGAGCACATGAATTGCGCCCGGTCTGAACTGGATTTGCTGCGTGAAAGACATGCCAGTTAATATGAAAAATAGAAAATACTGTATTTGTATTTATTTATGTATTTATGTATTTATTTATTTATTTATTTTGAGACGGAGTCTTGCTCTGTTGCCCAGGCTAGAGTGCAGTGGCACGATCTGGGCTCACTGCAATCTCCGCCTCCCGGGTTCATGCCATTCTCCTGCCTCAGCCTCCCAAGTAGCTGCCCGCTGCCATGCCTGGCTAATTTTTTGTATTTTTGGGAGAGACGGGGTTTCACCGTGTTAGCCAGGATGGTCTCGATCTCCTGATCTTGTGATCCACCCGCCTCAGCCTCCCAAAGTGCTGGGATTGCAGATGTGAGCCACCTCACCTGGCCTATTTGTATTTCTTATTGAAAGTATAGTATGAGCATTTTGAGTTAAAAATATACTAGTAAAATGAATTGTACCTGTTTATATATTTATATGAGGCTACAAGGAAGGTTTCAAGTTCTATAAGAGGACTCTCATAATTCTGTTGGAAAATGCCCGTCTAGATATCTGATACAGCAGAAGACCGAGTTTTTAAATCTACAATTATAAATATTTAGGGAATCAAATTACAATGTGTCAAAGAACAAAAATATTTTAATTCTTGAGCCAGAGGAAGGGAAGACACTTTTTACTATAATGGAGTTGGGGAATTTCAGGTTCCATACATGATAATCTTGAGAATTGTCACTCCCTCCTCACAGGTAAAAAGCCGAGCAAACTGAAAAATCAGCAGTTCTTCTTAAACCTGCAAGAGACGTGAGGTCACAGGCAAGCCACTGTCCCCAGATT
The DNA here is from genome assembly GCF_002776525.5 of Piliocolobus tephrosceles. Classification (NCBI taxonomy): domain Eukaryota; kingdom Metazoa; phylum Chordata; class Mammalia; order Primates; family Cercopithecidae; genus Piliocolobus; species Piliocolobus tephrosceles. The sequence continues at coordinate 3,292 of NW_022295164.1, forward strand.
GGCTGGACAGGTAAAGCGGAGAATCACCGTACACTGGAGCACAATGCTCCAAGGAACCCACGCTGGGATTGGAATACCTGAACTGGAATTGACAAATTGCTGCAGTGAGGTGTGGCCACGTCTGAGAGTTGAAACCTCCAGGAGGCCTGTGCATATGGGTCTCATGCTTTTGTGTGTTGTATCATCAGAAGCTCAACCAGGTTCTCACAGTAAACATCAGAGAAAAATCCCCTCATATTTACTACATGGGAAAGAGAATAGGAATCATTTTTCAATATGTAGGTGCACTCTTCACTAGGTCTACCTTCCAGAGAAGCTAGTTAACTAGAGACTAACCTGGTGGGATTTCATCAGAGCCTTCTGACCTGGGGGAAAGGGAAATACCCAACTCCAACCTCCAGAAGTGAAAAGCAAAAAAGAACAGAGTATCCAAGCACTATGGGATGTCCACAGAGGCATAAAACATGCATAATGGTAATGCAAGGGGGAAGAAAGAGGAACAGAAGAAATATTTGTAACAGTAATAGCTGAATTTCCTCAGATTAAAGCCAGACATCAAACCATAGATCCAGGAAGCTCAAAAAACACCAAGAAGGATAAATGTAAAAACGACGACGACAAAAACAAAACAAAAATAAACTCTACTTGGGCATAAAATATTCAAACTATGGTGAATCAAAGATTAAAAACCAAAGAAACAAGAGTAATCTCCTTCCCTATGGAGGATCAAAGATAAGAATTATATTCAACTTCCCCTCAAAAACCATGAAAGCAAGAAGTGGAGTGAAGTATTTGAACTATTGAGAGGAAAAAAATTCTATTAACCTAGAAGTCTATACTCTGTGAAATTACCTTTCAAAAGTGAAGAAAAAGTAAAGACCTTCTCTGACAAAAATTGCAAAATTTGTTGCCAGTAGACCTGCCTTGCAAAAAATGTTCAAAGTTCTTTAGAGAAAATAGTAGAGGTCAGTAACTCAGCTGTGCACAAAGAAAGGAAGAGCACAGTCTGTTTACAGGGCTCACACCTGTCATCCTAACACTCTGGGAGGCAAAGATCGGAAAACAGCTGGAAGCTTCTTAGTTGAGACCAGCCTGAGCAACGTAGTGAGACTGTCTCATTAAAAAGAAGCCTAACGTGGTGGCCTACACCTATAGTGCCAGCTACTTTGAGAGGCTGAGACGGGTCACTTCTTGAGCCCAGGATCCCGTTCAAGGCTGCGGTGAGCTATAATGATGCTACTCCACTCCAGCCTGGGCAACAGAGAAAGACCTTGTCTGTTTAAAAAAATAAATAGAAAAACAAAAAGCATTAAAGAAGAAATAGTGAAGGTAGAAAATCTTTCATTTTTCTTAATAGATCTAACATAACAGTTCATTCGTAATAGCGACAGTAAATATACTGTATTATATGCTTATGTAGAAGTCATATACACACACTTAACTATAAGTGAAATGAATGAGAGCAGTGATACCCAAGGGATGGGAGGGAGCAATTAGGAATTAGGATTATTTTGTTATTATAGTGTGCTTGCATTATCAAGAAACCAGTGTAGTGTCATTTGAAAGTGGACTTGGGTTACTTGTAAATTTATATTGCAAATTCCAAGGCAGCCACTTAAAAAAAAAAAAAAAAGAGTAAATGATATGCTAAGAAAGGAAAGAAAATAAATCACAGAAAATGCTCAATTAAGTCCGCAAGGAAAAAAAAAAAAGTGAAAGACAAAAACAAAGAACAAGGGCAACAAATAGAAAATAGTAACAAATATGGTAGATGTTAATTCAACTGTATAACATTACTTTCAATGTCAGTCCAAATGCACCGAACTATATATTGTCTATAAGAAATCCACTTTAGATATAAAGACATACATATAGATCAACAGTAAAGGGATGGAAAAAGATATAAATGTTAACACTAATTTTTTGGTATGCAATGGCCTGATCTCATCTCACTGCAACCTCTGCTTCCCAGGTTCAAGTGATTCTCCCTCAGCCTCCCATGTAGCTGGGATTACAGGCATTTGTCGTCATGCCCGGGTAATTTATTTTTTTTTCTATTCTTGTACAGATGGGATTTCACCATGTTGGCCAGGCCGGTCTTGAACTCCTGACCTCAGGTGAGCATCCCGCCTTGGCCTCCTAAAGTGCTGGGATTACAGGCATGAGCCACCGTACCCGGCCAACACTCATTTTGAAAAATGGAAGTGGTGATATTAATTTCAGACAGAGTCGGCTTTACGTCAAGGAAAGGTACCAGAGATGATTATTACATAATAAAGGGGTCAATTCTTCAAGAAGATGTAACAATCCTGAAATGTATTTTTGTTAACAAAGCATCAGAATGCCAAAGCAAAAACTGATACACTTCAAGGAGAAGTAATTAACCCACTAGTATAGTTGGAGACGTTTACACCCCTTTATCAGAAATGGACCAATTCAGTAGCCAGAAAATCAGTAAGGACACAATTGAAATCGGCATCCTCAGTCAACTGTATATAACTGACGTTTATAGACTATTTGCTATGTTGGGAGTCATGTCATACTCCATCCCACTCGATATTAGGGTCAGTGTCACAGCGTGAGTGTACACCTACTACGATTTTAAAACTAATATCATGCTCTCCGTCACTGGATATTAGGAAAGACATCACAGGTAGGTATACACCCCCTGCGATATTAGGAGTAATAATGTGATTAATTATTAAACATCAATGATCGATTTTAATAATTATCAATGACACTCTTAAGTAACAGGATACCATTATTAATTATGGATAACTATTTTACATATATGATTTTGCAAGCTTAAAATTAATTATTAATGCCATTTAACAATATTTTCAGTCCTTAATATTAATCATTATTTTATTACCAACATCTCTTAGTTTTGATTTGAGCAACATTAATTGCTGATATCATTATTTTATTATTAATAGGGATTTTACTATTAATTATTAATCCTATTTGTTAACATTTTTAACCAGTATTAATTTTTACTATCTTTATTGTGATTATTAATATTGATGATTCTTATTTTTATAATATTTATTAATATTAATAATTAATAGATTTTTTCCTGATATCCGGCGGGGAGAGGATGATATTACTCCCAACCTCGAAGAAAGTGTACACCCCTCTATGATGTTATTCCTAATAGCCAGGGGGTAGAGGATAACATTATTGAACCTGTCACAGTGAGTGTACATCCCCTCGGTCATCTTGTTTCTTATATCCTGGGTGGGAGAGGATGATATGACTCCCGATGTCACAGGGCGTGTAGACCTCCCCCGTGATACTGTCCCTAACATCCAAAGGTCGAGCGGATGATATTTCTTCCGATTTCGCAGGGGGTGTACATCCCCTCTGTGATATGATTGCTACTATCCAGAGGGCGAGAGGATGATATCAGTCTCAGTATTGCAGGAGGTGTACACTCCCTAGTGATACTGTTCCTAATATCCAGGAACGGAGAGGATATCGCCCCCAATAGAGCAGGGGGTGTACACCCCTTCTGTGCCATTGTTCCTAATAGCCAGCGGGGGAGAGGAAGATATTTCTCCCAATATTGCAGGGGGTGTATACCTCCTTGTGATATTGTCCCCTATGTCCTGGGAGGGAGGCGATGATACCAGTGGCAATATCACAGGGGGTGTACACACCCACTGTGATATTGTTCTGAATATCCAGAGGGAGAGAAAATGATATGACTCCCAATATCACAGGGGGTGTACATCCATCCTCCTGTGATATTGTTTCTTATATTCAGGGGGAGAGGATGATATGACTGCCAGTATCACAGGGGTTGTACACACCTCCTGCGATATTGTTCCTAAGATCCCGAAGGAGAGAGCATAATATTTCTCTCAATATCGTAGGGGGTGTACCCCTACTTTGTAATATTGTTCTTAATATCCACGATGGGAGA
>NW_022295166.1:0-11177 GCF_002776525.5 Piliocolobus tephrosceles
TTGATTTGCATTTCTCTGATGGCCAGTGATGATGAGCATTTTTTCATGTGTCTGTTGGCTGTATGAATGTCTTCTTTTGAGAAATGTCTGTTCATATCCTTTCCCCACTTTTTGATGGGGTTGTTTGTTTTTTTCTTGTATATTTGAAACAACAATTTCAAATCCAGAACTTACTTCACACTTCAATAAACTATAAAACAACATCGATCTCTACCCATAGTTAGAAGAAGGGAAACAAATGTGAGAGCAGTCATAAATGAAAGCATGGAAAAAAATGAAGGTTTTTAAATGTAATTTTTACATTAGATTCTGGGGTACATGTGTAGGTTTGTTACATGGGTGTATTATGTAATGCTGAGGTGTGGGAAATGAATGATTCTGCCACCCAGATAGTGAGCATAGTAACTAAGTTACACCAGCCTTTTCCCACTTCCTCCATCCTGACTATAGTGGTCCCCAGTGTCTGTTGTTGACATCTATATGTCTATGAGTGCCCAATCTTTAGCTCCCACTTATAAGTGAGACGAGGCAGTATTTGGTTTTCTGTTCCTTAATTAATTCATTTAGAATAACGGCCTCCAGTTGCATCTATATTGCTGTAAGCAACATAATTTGGTTATTGTTAATGGTTTCCCAGTATTTCATAGGGTATATGTGCCACATTTTCTTTATTCAATCCACCGTTGATGAGCAACTAGGTTAATTCCATGTCTTTACTATTGTGAATTGTGCTGTGATGAACATGCGAGTCCAGTTCAGTGTCTCTTTGGTAGAATAATTTATTTTATATTGGATATATATCTAGTAATTGGATTGCTGGGTCAAATGGTAGTTCGATTTTAAGTTGTTTGAGAAATTCCCAAAGTAGCTTCTATAATGGCTGAACTACCTACATTGTAACCAGTAGTGTATAAGCATTCCCTTTTATCTGCAATTCCATCAACATTTTTAAAATTATACTTTAAGTTCAAGGGTACGTGTGCATAACGTTCAGGTTTGTTACATATGTATACATGTGCCATGTTGGTGTGCTGCACCCATTAACTCGTCATTTACCTTAGGAAGATCTCCTAATGCTATCACTCCCCACTTCCCCCACCCCATGACAGGCCCCAGTGTGGGATGTTCCCCTTCCTGTGTCCAAGTGTTCTCATTGTTCAATTCCCACCTATGAATGAGAACGTGCGGTGTTTGGTTTTCTGTTCTTGCGATAGTTTGCTGAGAATGATGGTTTCCAGCTGCATCCATGTCCCTACAAAGGACAGGAACTCATCCATTTTTAAGGCTGCATAGTATCCCATGATGTATATGTGCCACATTTTCTTAATCCAGTCTGTCATTGCTGGACATTTGGGTTAGTTCCAAGTCTTTGCTATTGTGAATAGTGCCACAATAAACATACGTGTGCATTTGTCTTTATAGCAGCATGATTTATAATCCTTTGGGTATATCCCCAGTAATGGGATGGCTGGGTCAAATGGTACTTCTAGTTCTAGATCCTTGAAGAATTGCCACACTGTCTTCCACAATGGCTGAACTAGTTTACAGTCCTACCAACAGTGTAAAAGTGTTCCTATTTCTTCACATCCTCTCCAGCACCTGTTGTTTCCTGACTTTTTAAATGATCACCATTCTAACTGGTGTGAGATGGTATCTCATTTTGGTTTTGATTTGCATTTCTCTGAAGATAAGCATTTTTTTTATGTGTCTGTTGGCTGCATAAATATCTTCTTTTGAGAAGTGTCTGTTCATATCCTTTGCCCACATTTTGCTGGGGTTGTTTGTTTCTTGTAAATTTGTTTGAGTTCTTTGTAGGTTCTGGACATTAGCCTTTTGTCAGATGACCAGATTACAAAAATTTTCTCCCATTCTGTAGGTTGCCTGTTTACTCTCATGGTAGTTTCTTTTGCAGTGCAGAAGCTCTTTAGTTTAATTAGATCCCAATTGTCAATTTTGGCTTTTGTTGCCATTGCTTTTGCTGTTTTAGACATGAAGTCCTTGCCCATGCCTATGTGCTGAATGGTATTTTCGAGGTTTTCTTTTAGGGTTTTTATGGGTTTAGGTCTAACATTTATGTCTCTAATCCATCTTGAATAAATTTTTGTGTAAGGTGAAAGGAAGGAATCCAATTTCACCTTTCTACATATGGCTAGCCAGTTTTCCCTTCACCATTTATTAAACAGGGAATCCTTTCCCCATTTCTTGTTTTTGTCAGGTTTGTCAAAGATCAGATGGTTGTAGATGTGTGGTGTTATTTCTGAGGATTCTGTTCTGTTCCATTGGTCTCTATCTCTGTTCTGGTACCAGTACCATGCTGTTTTGGTTACTGTAGCCTTGTAGTATAGTTTGAAGTCAAGTGGCGTGATGCCTCCAGATTTTTTCTTTCGACTTAGGACTGTCTTGGCAATGCTGGCTCTTTTTTGGTTCCATATGAACTTTAAAATAGTTTTTCCAATTCTGTGAAGAAAGTCATCAGTTTGATGGGGATGGCATTGAATATGTAAATTACCTTGGACCGTATGGCCATTTTCATGATATTGATTATTCATGTCCATGAACATGGAATATTCTTCCATTTGTTTGTGTCCTCTTTTATTTTCTTGAGCAGTGGTTTGTAGTTCTCCTTGAACAGGTCCTTCACATCCCTTATAAGTTGGATTCCTAGGTATTTTATTGTCTTTGACGCAATTGTGAATGGGAGTTCACTAATGATTTGACTCTGTTTGTCTGTTAATTGTGTATAAGAATACTTGTGATTTTTGCACATTGGTTTTGTATCCTGAGATTTTCCTGAAATTGTTTGTCAGCTTAAGGAGATTTGGGCTCAAATGATGGGGTGTTCTAAATATACAATCATGTCATCTGCAAACAGGGACAATTTGACTTCCTCTTTTCCTAATTGAATACACTTTATTTCTTTCTCCTGCCTGATTACCCTGTCCAGAGCTTCCAACTCTATGTTGAATAGGAGTGGTGAGAGAGGGCATTTATTTACTTAGTTTTTAGTAATAGCCATTCTGACTGGTGTGAAGTGTTTTGACATTGCATTTCTCTGACGATTTGTGATGAGAAGATTTTTTTCATGTTTGTCAGCCACTTGTATGTCTTCTTTTGAGAAGTATCCGTTATGCCTTTTGTCTGTTTTTTATTGGGTTTAGTGTTTTTAATTTTTGCTTGTTGATTTGAATTTCTTATAGATATAGACCTTTGTTGGATTTTTAGTTTGCAAATATTTTCTTACAATCTCTAGACAGCCTGTTTACACTGTTGGTAGTTTATTTGGCTGTGCAGAAGCTCTTTAATTTAATTAGATCCCCCTTGTTAATTTTTGTTTTAGTTGCAATAGTTTTTGAAGACTTAGTTATTAATTGCTTTTCAAGGCTTATGTCCACAATGGTGTTCCCTATATTTTCTTCTAGGATTCTGATAGTTTGAGGTCTCACATTTAAATCTTTAATCCATCTTTATTTAATTGTTGTATATGGTGAAAGGTAGTCATCCAGTTTCATACTTTTGCATATGTTTAGCCTGCTATCCCAGAGTTTCTGCATTGCTTTTTTTTTGTTGTGATAAGATCAATGGCTAAAGCTCAGATGGCTAGAGATGTGCAGCTTTTTTTCTGGGATCTTTATTCTGTTCTGTTAGTTTATGTGTCTGTTTTTGTACCAGCACTGTACTGTTTAGGTTACCATAGACTTATGGTATAGCCTGAAGTTGGGTAATGTGATGTCTCTGGCTTTCTTCCCATTGCTTAGGATTCCTTTTGTCATTTAGGATTTTATAGTCCCACATTAATTTTAGAATTTTTTTAATTCTATTAAAAATAACATTGATAGTTTGATAGAAATAGTGCTAAATTTGTAGATTGCTTTGGGCAGTGTGGCAATTTTCATGGTATTGGTTTTTCCAATTGATGAGCATGTAAAATTTTTCCATTTGTTTGTGTAATCTATGATGCCTTTTAGCAGCATTTTAGAGTTCTCCTTGCAGAGATCTTTCACCTCCTTGGTTAGGTGTATTTCTAGGTATTTTGCTTTTTTATGGATTTTGTATATGGGATTGCATTCTTGATTTTGTGTCCAGAGTTGGTTCCTGCCACTGGGTTTGTGGTCTCGCTGACTTCAAGAATGAGGCTGTGGACCTTCGTGGTGAGCGTTACAGCTCTTAAAGATGGCACGGATCCAAACTGTGAGCAGTAGCAAGGTTTATTGTGAAGAGAAAAGGACAATGCTTCCACAGTGTGGAAGGGGACCCAAGAAGGTTGCCGTTGCTGGCTGGGGTGGCCAGTTTTTATTCCCTTATTGTCCCCTCCCATGTTCTGTTTCTGTCATATCAGAGTGCCCTTTTTTCAATCCTCCCCACGATTGGCTACTTTTAGAATCCTGCTGATTGGTGTGTTTTACCCAGTGCTGATTGGTGTATTTTACAGAGTGCTGATTGGTGTGTTTTACAGAACGCTGACTGGTGTGTTTTACAATCCTCTTGTAAGACAGGAATGTTTCCCAAGTCCCCACTCAACCCAGGAAGTCCAGCTGGCCTCCCCTCTCAATCCATCCTCTAAACAGGACATCCCAATTGCTGTTGGGAACTGGACGATGACTGCTCTAGCTACTTCCTGCTGGATGGGGGTGAATCAGAGTCCCTGCAGTTGTATTGTCCTCCAGTGGGGAACTCTCTAGGCCAGTCAAAGGGCCAGTGGGTCAGTTCAGGGGTCCTTGGTAGATGTTGTGAGTTGAGCTCATTTGGGGTTCCATTTGTAAGACCATCTGTAGCTTGATGGCCTCAATCCTGAAGGAAACAATTTTAACAAGGAGGTTAAAAATACAAGGCCCCAAAGGCAAGTAGTAGCAAGATGACTGTCATGGACCTAGAAAGGGGAGAAGCCATGTCACCCAACACCAAAACACTGTGTGGCATCTTGTACTATCCCTGACTGGTTAGTGTAAAAACAACACTGTTCCCCTAAGAAGGTGCAATGTCCTCCTTTCTCAGCAGTGAGGAGGTCTAGGCCTCAGCGGTTTTGGAGAGTCACTGCTGCTGAAGAGTCTATTTGGGATTGTAGAGTAAGAATCGATTTTGTAAACTGTCTGATAAATCCTTTAAGAGTGTGTGTTAGCAGGATAATGAAGTAGATAAACTGGCTATTCTGGTTACTGTAGCAGTGGCCATTCCTAACCCTATAAGTAGGGGTATTAGTTGTATGGCCCTACACTGAAGGACTTGAGCTTTGAGGGGAAATGGTAGGGTCTGATTTCCTGGGGGCAATGTCATTGTTGGGACTTAAGAGGACTAAGGTGCAAGTGCCTGTCCAGTTGGTGGGGAGACAGATATAAGTTGAAGTTCCACATAAGAAGAATATGCCTTGGCTAGGTAGGCAGAATTGATTGTGTATTTTAAAAAGATGTGTGAGTTTTAAAATACTGGAAAGGAGTATTGGGAGCAAACTGAGTGGCTCCCTGTGTTCTAGTTTCCCATTGACGAAAAAACTGTTAAGCAGTGGCTGATAGAGAGAGAAAAAGTCAGCAGTCATTTGCCAGGGAAGGATTGCACTGGTTTAACAGAGTGGGTTGAGAGTTTTGTAGAGTTAATTATGAGCTAGTGGAAGGGGAGGGTGACTGTGTGGAGTGTCCAATTAAGCAAGAGGGATAGATAGGTAATGAGGGTGCCCTGGAAGATGAGATCATTGTATCCAGTCTGGGTTAAAGGGAGGAGTAAATTGCTGACAAAAAGAAGGATGATAGAAAAAAGGTTGATGTAATTAGGATTTTTGTTCCAGTAGGAGCTACAGTATATAGTCCTACTGCAAAGAGTATGGTTAATATACTGCTTAATTATGTGATGAAACAGTAAAAGGATTCCATTAAGGGGGCAAGGAGAGGTGTGAAAGATTATGTATTTCACTCATCTTTTTTAAATAGGAAGGGCATTTTTTTTCCTCAGGATCAGCTGTAGGAGCCTTTTTAGTCTGGGATGTTCCCTTCAGAAATAGGAGATGCAAGTCCTCCAATGGTTTGCAGGTGTATCGAGGCTAGTCTGGCTGATCTTGGGACTCCTGAGCTGAGAGTCCCGTAGGTTCTTGGGGGGCGGGGTGGGGGGAGTTTAACTTAGGTGTGGTAAATCCAAGATGCCACTCCTGCCACCTTAACTGCAGTTGAGGTAAAGAGGATTACCGAGTATGGTCCTTCCCACAAGAAATCTGTAGATGGGGAGGTAGAGGAGAGGGACTTGATCAACACTAGATCTCCGGGTTGGAAAAACTCTGTTCCCTTACTTCTGTGGCATCCTTTGTGTAGGTTTTTAGGGTTTTGGTGATATTTTGCCAATGAAGTTATATCCTTGACCAAGTTGGCCATTTCCTGATCAAGTAGGAAGTCATTTGTGAGAAAGGTCATCCATATAGTATTTCGTATGGACTGAACACCATTTTGTGAGGAGAAGTTTGTATTCTCAACAATGCCATGGACAAGAGAGTAAGCCATGGGATATTAATTCCTTGGGTTAGTTTCCTTAAGTGAAACCTCTTGAGGGTTTCATTTGCCTTCTGGACTTCCCTGAGGATTGTGGCCCCCAGGCACAGTGAAGGTAATATTGTATCCCTAGTGCCTTGGAAATTCCCAGAGGTACCTTGGCTTTAAAAGTCAGACCATTGTCACTTTGTAAGCTTTGGGGAAGCCCATATTTAGGAATTATTTCATGAATTAGGACTTTAACCACTTCCTGAGACTTCTCTGTCTTGCAGGGGAAGACTTCTATCCGATTTGTAAAGGTATCAACACAGACCAACCAGTATTGAAATCCCCTTGAGTTAGGCCTATGGGTAAAGTCCAACTGCCAGTCCTCTCTGGGATAGTGCCCTATTCTTTGTTCCCCCAGAGGGGCCTTATGATGAACCAAGGGATTATTCCTTTGGCACACCTAACAGGCTCTGACTACTTGTCGGATGTCTGGAGGAGCTTTGTCCCTGTAAATAGGAATTTGGTCATCTGATGAGTGCTCTCAACACCCATATGAAAAGTTAGGTAGAGGGTCTCAAGTATTTTTCATTGGCTGGCTTCAGGTAAGAGTACCTTTCTCTCTTCTGTTGTTAACCACCCCGAGGGGAGAAAACGGTGCCCCCATGAAAGTCCCATTCTGTTTCAGTCGGGGAATACTGGGGCTTAATCTCTTGGAGAGGGTTGTTCCGTACCAAGGATGCTTCTATAGGTATTTCTAATGGGATGTTCCACCTGGCAGCAATTTTGGCCTCAGCGGCTGCCTGATGGTTTCCTTCTACCTTTTCTCCTTCACTTTTTTGATGGTTTCATCAGTGTAAGACTGTCACCTCTTTGGGTTTTTGCACTGCGTGCAATAATTCCATGATTTCCTCGTGGTATTTAATGGGGATTCTCCAAGAGGTTAGGAACTCCCTTTCTTTCCATATTGCAGCATGGTCATGCAGGATTAGATAAGCATACATACTGTCCGTATACACATTTATTCTTTTTTCCTTTGCCAGTTCTAAGACTCAGGTAAGTGCCACTAGTTCTGCTAACTGGCCACTGGTCCCCAGAGGAAGAGGCTTACTTTCAAGTACTGTTACATCACTAACTATGGCATAACCTGCCCTGCATATCACATTCTCCACAAATGAACTTCCATCAGTATACAGGTTAAGGTCATGATTAGCTAAGAGGACTTCTGAGAGATCCTCTTAGGCAGCACAAGTCTGGGTTACAATTTGTTGGCAGTCATGCTCAATTGGTTCCCCATTCTCTGGGAGAAAAGTACCAAGGTTGAGGGCTGCACATATGTGTATCTGAAGCACTGGTCCCTCAAGGAGGAGTGCCTGGTATCTAAGCAGGTGGTTGTGTGATAGCCATACATTTCCTTCAGCACCTAATATGCCATTTATATCATGAGTAATCCAAAAGGTGAGATAGTTTCCTTGTATTATTGTGATGGCCTCTGATACCAAGATGGCCACCGCCACAACTACCAATAAACAGTGGGGCCAGCCTTTTGCTACTACATAAATTTCCTTACTTAGGCATGCCATTGGTTGTGGGCTTATCCCTCGAGTTTGAGTAAGGACTCCAAGAGCTGGTTCTGCTCTCTCTGTGACGTATAAAGGGAAATTTTGTCCTGTGGGAAGGCTTAAGGCTAGAGCTTGTACTAGGGCCTGCTTTAAGGTTTTGAAGGCTGTTTCTGCCTCTGGTTCCCATTCTACTAGATGAATATTTACCCTCTGGGTCTCCTTGATTAGAGTATAGAGTGGCCTAGCCATCTCGCTGTATCCGGGGATCCATAGTTGGCAAAAGCCAGTGATCCCAAGGAACCCCTGGAACTATTTTAATGTCTTAGGGTGAGGACAGGTCAATATAGGCTGTATTCATTCTTTGCTGAGGGTCCTGGTTCCTCTGGCTAAGATTAGGCCTAGATATTTGACTTGTTGTAGGCAGAGCTGGGCCTTTGATTTAGATGAATTTTACCCTTGATTAGCTAGAAAGTTCAAGAGATCTATAGGAGCCTCCTAGCATGAAGCTTCTGAACTGGTAGCCAAAAGTAAATTATCCACATACTGAAGGGCCAGAGTGCCTGGACTTGAGAAGTGGCCTAGATCTTAGGCCAGTGCCTGACCAAACAGATGAGTCCTATCCCTAAACCCTTGAGGCAAGACGGTCCATGTAAGTTGGGAGGTGTAGTCTGTGGGATCCTCAAAGGCAAAGAGAAACTGGGAATCAGAGTGCAGGGGAGTGCAGAAGAAGGCATCCTTGAGGTCCAGAACAGTGAACCATCCTCCTTCCTCTGGTATTTGAGAGAGCATGGTATATGGGTTGGGTACAGCTAGATATAGAGGAATTACTGCTTCATTGATGAGTCTTAGATCTTGCACTAGTCTCCACTGACCACTTGGTTTTTGTACTCCTAAAATTGGGGTGTTGCAGGGACTGCTGCATTTTCTTACTAAGCCTTGACCTTTTAAATGTCTAACAACATTCTGTAATCCTTTATGAGCTTCAGGCCTTAAGAGATACTGCCTTTGATAAGGAAAAGTGGTGGGGTCTTTTTAGCCTGATTTGGACTGGGCAGGCATTTTTTGTCCTTCCAAATTGTCCTTCCAATTCCCAGACTTCAGGGTTGATTCCCTCCTCAAGTAGAGAACAACAAATGGATAACTTGTTCCCCATATTCATGTAGATAACAGCTCCAGCCTTGACGAATATATCCCTCCCTAATAAAGATGTGGGACTTTCAGGCATAATAAAAAAGGCAAGTGAAAAGAGGAAACTCTCCCAATTACAACTGAGGGGTGGGAGAAATATCTGGTTACGTGCTGTCCCAGGATTCCTCAGATGGTAACAGACGTTGAGGACAGCCGTCCAGGGCAGGAGATTAACACTGAGAATGCCACACCAGTGTCCAGGAAGAAGTCAATTTCCTGGCCCTCAATGGTTAATCTTACCCAGGGCTGAATGAGGGTGATGACAGGAGCTGACACTTGCCCAGGGCATCCTCGATCCCTGGGCAAGTGTTGGATCACCTGGTTGGGGGCTTCTGGCTGAGAACCTTTGTCCTCTGGGGCAGTACACCTTCCAGTGATAGCCTTGGCATAGTGGACATGGGCCAGGGGGCAGCTTGTTTCTCATTGGACAAACTTTTTTAAGCTGTCCTTGCAAGCCACACTGATAACAAGCCCTACCAGGTGATTGGCCTGCTCTGTTTTCTGTCCTCTCTGAACCACCAAGGTTTGTTTATCTGAGGGCCATGACTAAGGCTGTGGCCTTTCTCTTATCTCGCTTTTCATTTTCGGCCTGTTCCTCTTGGTAGGCTCATCTAACAATAGCATAACATCTCTCCACATGAGGTTGAAGGTTTTCCCTAGACCCTGTGGAACATCTGCATACCTATCAGGATCATCTAAAAACTTCCCCTGGTCTAACTTGATCTGCTTTAAATTAGAGAGAGAGAAGGGGTCACGTGTCCAAATTGGGCCAAATTCCTCTCCTCCTACAACCTGAAGGGGACATAACTGATACCCTGTGGGGTTTTGTGGTCCCTTTGAGATTTCTTTGCTCATTTCCTTCTTGGTTGGGGAGATTAGAGGAGGCTCATTATTAATAGGAAGGGGAACTGTAGGGAGGCTAGGACATGGAGGTAAGCTAAGAGGTCCTCCTGTAGAATGTAAATTTCAAGCTTTGCATAGTTGTGGATTATCCTTCAATGAAAAGAAAGCTTGGACATAAGGTATTTCACTCCATTTACCTTTCCTCTTACATAAAAGGTCAAGCTGCAAGATAGTATTATAATTTATACTACCCTCAGGTGGCCATTTTTCCTCATCAGAGAGAGAGTATTGGGGCCAGGCCACAGTGCAGAAAATAATAAGCCACTTCTTTTATAGGGTTTCTGGGTCAAATTGGTTCCAATGCCTTAGGATGCATTTCAAGGGTGAGCTTGTTGAATAAAAAAATGCCCACGGTTTTGGACTGTTCTTTGCTTTCTTTTCTCCCACCCAAGAACCCACAATGGTCCCTGGACCCTAATGATTGGAATAGTTGTACTCACCAAAGCAGCAGCAGAAACACTTGTTTTCCTCTTAGACCACAAACAAGACTGCGGAAGGTCAGATTTAGTGGCCCTTGGCGACACATTCTCGAAAACCTGTTAGAGTCCTAAGTGTTTTCTCCCATTGGTATTGGGACTTTCCCTTGTCCTATAAAGATGATATACCTTAAAAGGCAGTGGAGGGCCATATCCTGAGGAAGGGAAGGCATCTCCAGGGTTGGAAGAGTGATGCCTTTTTTTTGTCACTTTTTTTTTTTATTATTATACTTTAAGTTCTAGGGTACATGTGCATAACGTGCAGGTTACATATGTATACATGTGCCATGTTGGTGTGCTGCACCCATCAACTCGTCAGCACCCATCAATTCATCATTTATATCAGGTATAACTCCCCAATGCAATCCCTCCCCCCTCCCCCCTCCCCATGATAGGCCCCAGTGTGTGATGTTCCCCTTCCCGAGTCCAAGTGAGCTCATTGTTCAGTTCCCACCTATGAGTGAGAACATGCGGTGTTTGGTTTTCTCTTCTTGTGATAGTTTGCTAAGAATGATGGTTTCCAGCTGCATCCATGTCCCTACAAAGGACGCAAACTCATCCTTTTTTATGGCTGCATAGTATTCCATGGTGTATAT
>NW_022295167.1:0-3130 GCF_002776525.5 Piliocolobus tephrosceles
AGCAAACCTGTAATCCCAGCTACTCAGGAGGCTGAAGCAGGAGGATATACTGTTATCTCACTGTCAATGTGTAAGGGCGCCTATTTCTATTTCCTTGCCAACAGTTTCTTCTCAGCTGCTTTGTTTCTTGTGCAGTTCTCAGGCTGGGCTTCAGAACAGGGCTTAGGCAACAAGCTGGAGTGCAAGGCTGATGGTGGGAATGGAAACACTGAAACCTAAACTTGCATATCACGCCCAGATCATGAGCCTTGAATGCCAAGCCAGGGAACCCGTCCTTGATCTTAACAACAAAAAATCACTGGGCCGGGTACAGTGGCTCATGCCTGTAATCCAGTGCTTTGAGAGGCTGAGGTGAGAGGACTGCTTGAGGCCAGGAGTTTGAAACCACTCTGGACAACACAGCAAGACTCTGTCCTTACAAAAAAGTTAAAAATTAGCTAGGCAGGATAGCAAACCTGTAATCCCAGCTACTCAGGAGGCTGAGGCAGGAGGATCACTTGAGCCCAGGAATTTAGGGTTACAGTGAGCTGTGATGGCACGCCTGCATTCCAGCCTGAGCAACAGAGCAAGGGTATGTCTCAAAAATAAAATGAAATGAAACAAAATCAGTAAAAGTTTGTAGAGACATAAAGTATAAAATCATACCATATATGATTTAATCCAGATATATAATATAAATTAGAGGGGGGAAAGAGAAATTAGGAAGCTATTATAAGAAGACAAGACTCAACTAAGACGTGAGCAAAGGCCCTGGGCTCACAGCGCTATCTTTATATAAAGGAATGAACTACCACACTTATTTTCATGACATCACCAACTTAAATACAGGCTACATTATTCTGGAACCATCTCTATATCAGTCAAATCAGATACCCATAATACCACAGGCAAATATCATAAAAAACACCATAGGCTGTGTGGTTTAAACATTAGTTCATTTGTCCAAGACCAAGGTGTCGGCCAACTCAGTTCTGGGACAGGGACCTCTTCCTGGCTTGCAGACAGCCACCTTTCTTCTTGTGTCCTCACACCAGGGCAGTGGGAGCTCTCTGCTTTCTCCTCTTCTTTTTTTTGAGACAGAGTCTAGCTCTGTCACCAGGCTGGAGTGCAGGGGCACAATCTCAGCTCACTGCAACCTCCGACTCCCTGGTTCAAGCAACTCTCCTGCCTCAGCCTCCCGAGTAGCTGGGATTACAGGCACGTGCCACCACACCCAACTAATTTTTGTATTTTTAGTAGAAACAGGGTTTCAGGATGGTCTCAATCTCCTGACCTCGTGATCTGCCCACCATGGCCTCCCAAAGTGCTGGGATTACAGGTGTGAGCCACCACACCCGGCTTGGTTTCTCTTCTTCTAAGGGCACTAATCCTGTCAGACCAGGGCCCATGCTCATGACCTCATCTAACCCTAATCACCTCCCAAATGTCCTACCCCCTAATAACATCACACTGGCAGTGAGGGCTCCAGTACAAGAATCTGGGGGAGACATAAACATTCAGTTTATAACAATGTCTTTTCAATCCTGTTGAAAAAACAACCAAATGAGTAGGTGAAGAAGTACCTTATATGTAAACAAGTCAGGACTTTTCATATTTCTGCTAACACATTAAGGTCAATTTAAAATGTCTGATAACAAGAGTCAGAAGCAGAGATAAATGAAAGTTAGTTATTCTGCATTTTAGGCCCACATTGAGCTGTCTTTCAATGACATTGTGGCACAAAGAACACTGCTTTCTATTCCTGGTTTGGCCACCAAAAAAGCTGGAACATTTCCATGTATTTCCATTTATCTCTAAAATCACTGGGCTGACCTAGCAGACCTCCAAGGTCCCTTCCATTCACAAATTGCACAAATAACTACCTACCAACAGAGGCTACACAAATAAACTATACTGACAGGGGGAAAGCTAACACTAGCAAACAATGAGATGCACACAAGACAAGACGTATAGGAAGTGGATCAACCACAAACTGGTGGATGATGAGCCGGCGGTGGATAAAAACACATTCCCTAATGATGGACAGAGAGGCAATGGCGCCTAGGTAGTATTGTTGAAGATTTCGTTTTAAATCTTCAAGATAAATGGCCTAATTGTTTATATTCATTCTGATTAAATGTGAAGGTGAAAACTTCCTCCAGGGGACACGGATATCTAAAAAGTTCCCAATGTATCCAATTTGTCATTTGATATTTTTACTGACAAGAAAAATGAGGGACTGAATATACACACAGACCATGCCCGATCATATGTATAAAGACAGAACTCAGACCACAACCAGTAGCTGCCCATCCAGGAAACCAAACCCCTCTCTACAGTCAACAGCCAGGAGGCCAGCCAGGCTAGCACATCAGACAGGAACCCAGACTGCTCTCTCTCAACAACCCAGAAACTAAACCACAACTCTGCCCCACATGGCCAGGACTTGACTCAAACCTAACAGCCACCCTAATTCTGGCACCTGTTTCCCAGGTAGGATCATTCAGAGAAAGCCAAATACCCCCCTAACCAATCATATAGGACACCCCACTTCTGCACAGCCACCTCCAGCCCCCACAACAGCCTCCACTGGGAGCTGTTCTTTTCCATCCTGAAGCTTCCCCACTCCTCATCCACCACTCACTTGCACGTCAGTCTCTGCCACACGCAAGTGACGGTGCCAACTCCCTTGCCACAGCAGCTCTGAGAAAGTCGCCTCTGCCTGTCTCAGGTGGGCGGCCTTCCTTTATTTCCCCCAAAGAATAAGTCTTAAATGAGGGGCTTCTCTCTATATGGCCAAGCTATACAATTCAGAAGCCCATACACCCCTCAGGGTCTTCTTTCCACAAAACACAGCTTCCTTGAGTTCTTCAGTCACTCCCCACCAACCAGGGAAGGAACCACGGGTTATGGAAAGATCAAGGGCCTTGAAGTCAAACTTCTGAGTTCATCAAGTACTTCATCTTTCCACTTAAGAGATTACATGGCCTTGGCCAGGCGTGGTGACTCACACCTCTAATCCCAGCACTTTGGGAGGCTGAGTCAGGCGGATCACCTGAGGTTGGAAGTTCAAGACCATCCTAACCAACATGAAAAAAACCCGTCCCTACTAAAAATACAAAATCAGCCTGGCGTGGTGGCGCATGCCTGT
>NW_022295168.1:0-7862 GCF_002776525.5 Piliocolobus tephrosceles
AAGCACAGTTTTATAATATTGCCTGAATTACTGCAGTCAGATGGGAAACTCCTTCAGAAATTGATAACAATATAAACATATCCATCGCTGTCGCCTGTGATGCACTAAGTAAAAATACTGTGAATATCAAGATCATTAATAGTAATTTTCAAGTTACAAGAATGCAGGAAAGATGACACAATTCAGCTTTGCCATGATATAAAACATGAAAAATGGAGACACAAAATCGATAGAAAAGGATGCCCTATCAGGTATTATTGCTACCAACGGAATGATATTCAGTTAAATTTGAAAGTATGCAGTGATAATAGAATCAGATAAATGTCATAAAATGGTCAACTTCCATTATCTGTCAGTGGAGGAAATGGTGATGCAAATAACGGAAATAAAACAAATTTCTAACCGTTCTGCCTGTGCATATTGTGTATTTAGGCACCAAGGATTCATACAAAGGTATATAAGAGGAAAACAGCAGAGTTTATAACGTTAAACAATGCCATTTACTCAGACTTTTATTATTTTTTTTTTTTTTGCAAGAAGTTAATGAACCAAAAATGTCATCTTATTCTTTTAAAAGAGCTAGATCTTCATTTGAAGCTTGCTGATTACTATAGGGGTTTTGTATTAATAGATATGAGAATGCATGTGTACTGTTTGTGACTTATTTGAACCGGTTTATCTTATTCCATACCTCATTATACATTTGATTTGAGGCAACATGCAGAATAAATTAAAGAGCAATAATTGGTCAAATGCAATAGAAATAATTTTACTGGTAAACTATAAAAAAGAGTAAAAATAATGGTGATTATAAGAGTAAGATTTTTGATGAGATGGGGCCTTCTTTGTGCCAGCCAGCGTTGTAGTAAGTGTGTGGATATGTTCTCTCACTTAATTTTTAGAACAATCATGTCTACTGTGTGTACTAGCTTCAATTTGTAGATGAGGAGACGGAAGCCTAATGAAAATGAGTATCATGTGCAAAATGAAATAGTTGGAAAAAACTAATACTGATATAAAACAGGATTTTTACCCTCTACAGAATATCCAATGTCGAAATACCACATAGTTATCTATTGAGATGAATAAAACAAAATAATATATACATATATATATATACTATTATCAAAACATTCATTGAAAAGTAATAATTTCAGAAGAAAAGGTAAGCATCACCAAAGAAGTGAAAAAAAAAAATTTGGAAAGTGTATGTTACTGGCATGGGTACATTTTAATATATTCTTGGCATTTTCTACATAAATTCATAAAAATCTAACAACTTTGATATTTTTATTAATACATGGTATAGACTTCAATATTATTCATTGTAAATAAGTTTAAAGGGAAAGAAGTTAATTTGATAAACTGGGTGTTTAAAAATGTGTTCTCAGATTTATTGGGTGACAAAATTAAATAAAAAGCTTATAAAATAGTCACAAATTCTAATATTCTCAGTTCAAATGAATCACGATTTCTTTAAAGCACATTATCTTTTCAATGAAAATACGATTTGTAAAAGTTTAATACATATACACAAAATTATCAGATAAAAATAACTGCATTTATATTTGTGACATGATTTTCCGTTTTCAAATAACTTCTTTAATTATACACATACAGTAGTCCACTGTTATTCATTTAGGCTACAATCCAAGACCTCCAATGGATGCCGAAAACCACGGAGAGTACTGAACTCTATGTATACAAGTTATTGTCCTCTACATACAAACCTATGATAGAACTTAACTTATAAATTAGGCACAGTAAGAGATTAACAATAATAAAATAGTACAAATAAAGTGGTGTGTGATTTAAAATGTATAAATTGTTTATTTCTGGAATTTTTCATTTAATCTTTTTGGACTGTGGTTACTGCTGGTATCTGAAACCACAGGAAGCAAAACTGCCAATATGTGGGGACTAATGCACTTAAGTCACAGTTTTGGAAACATGAGTTTTGTACTGAAATAATGTAGTTGAGTGAAAGATCTTTTTCACAGTCTTTTTGCTATTAATTTTCTTCCTTGCTACATAAGACAATATGGACATTCTTGTCTGTTAAGTCAATAAATTATAAGCCTATAAACAAACAGGTATCCCTGTATTGGACCCTAATTGTAAAATTTCATCTCTTTCTCTTATCCTACCCTGTGTGTATATTCATACACACACACACACACACATACTTATTTACATACACACACATATACACATAACTTATATTTATACATATGTATTTTAAATTCTTTTGGTTCACATAACACGCTTAGAAAGCTTAACATAAAATTGCTTAATTTCTCTTTAAAATTTGTTCATAACTTTATTGGTTAAAGTTAACATGCTTTATCTGGAACCCTAGTAAATGGCATAAGGACATATTACTGTTGCATGTGTTTAGAGCAATTAAATAAACCTCTAAGTTATTATTGCGATACTAATATTAACAAGTTAGGCTAGGGCCAAATTATGAGGAAGGTGAAATCTATGATTGAAAATTATGTAGAATGTTCTACAGGCAAGTGGGATCTATGCAAAGATTATGAGGAAAGTTCTGACATAATGAATTTTGTTATATTTATATGTTTTATCTTATGATGAAGATTGCAACAAGCGAAACAGGTGTAATAAATTGGCAACCTGGGCTTTAATACTGCTCCCAGAAATGTGTCATGTTCCTGGATTTTTTTTTTTCTTTACTGGGGAGGAGCCATGGAAGGACAATGCTCAAATTAGAAATAAGAAACAATTATACTTCCTTAAGCGACATTGATATGAGGGGTGTGGTCATAAAAATAATCAGTGTTGGAGAAGCCTTCAGTAAAAACTATCCTCGCGATACAAACAGTTTTTAGGTAGAAGAAGGGACGGAGAAGTTTCAAAGTTAAATTTAAAGACATTTTCTATTGTGAGACGATATATTCAAGAACGTTCAGGGAAAAGGTTTGGATAGGTGGGATGAAGTGAAAGTGTGTGTGTGTGTGTGTATTTGACAATATATTAGGAAATACAGAAAGTCTTACTTCCCATAAACAAGAAAAGATGTAACACATCTTGACCTGTTTTCTGAGGCCAGTGTAACATTAAACCAAAACCAGTTAAGTATAAGAAAAACAATGAAAAAAATCCCATTAATGTATATGTAAAAATTTTTAACAAAAGTATTGTCATATGAATTACATTGGAAATCTGTATTACAGTGATTATTCAGCATGACAAAGTGGTTGGTTTAACTTTAAAAAATGAACATCACATTAACAGATTTTAGAAGAAAATTTATATGATTATCTTAGAAGTTGCAGAGAAACGGATTTGACAAAATTCATCACCTACTAATGACAAAACTCTCAGCAAACTAGAAACAGAAAATATCCCTATAAGGAATAATTGCAAAAACATCCATAGCTAACATCACATGATGTATTGTAAAATGTAATGTTTTGTCTTTGAAGTTGGAAATAAGATAAATATGTTTCTACTACTTCTATTTAACATTTTACTGGAAGTGAGTTCAATAGAGAAAATTGTAATGGAAAAAATAAAAAATGTTTTCTCACAGATGACTTGATTAGGTAAGTAGAAAATTCAGAATAATGTACAAAATAATTCATAGAATGAATAAGAAAGTTTAGCAAGTTTGTGGCATACTAAATCAGTCCCCCCAAATTTATTCTATTACTGTGTTGCCATTAGAAAACATAGGGAAATAAAACTTTTAAAGTATAAACTATAAAATTACCTACAAGTATAAACTATAAAATTATTAGAAGAAAACAAAAAACTTCATGACTTCAGAATTGGCAATGGATTCTTATATATGACCCCCAAAAAGCATAAGCAATAAAATTTTTAAAAATAGATAAATTGGACTTCATAACTTTTTAATGGAGGTTTCATAGGACACTATCACAAATGGAAGAAAATATTTGTAATCCAGGACTATTGCAGCAAACTAGCATATATAGTAAACATACCAATACTTTACTTAAAATTTGCTAAACAAAAGGCTGCATTTCCCATAGCGGCCTCCAAGATGGTCCCCAATGATCCCTAGCTCCTGGTAGTCACACTCCTGTCCCTCAAAGCATCAGAATCTATCTGTGCAACCAATAGTATATAGCAGAAGTCCTGGTGTCACTTCCAGGATTAGGTTATATAAGATACTGCTGCTTCCATCATTGTTACTATGTCAGAGGTCTCTAAAGCTAGCCCCAGATTTACTTGTTCAGTAGAAGAACTCACAGAACTCAGTATATAGTTGTACTTTTGGCTAAGATTTATCAAAGCAAAATGATATGCAATAAAATTAGTAAAGAAAAAAAGACCATGGGATGAAGGCTTAAAGAAGCCGGGGCAAATTTTCAAGAGTTGTCTCCTAGTAGAGTCGCACAGGACACACTTAATTCTTCCTGCAATGAATTGTGACAACACGAGTGTTCACTCGGAGGAAAGATTCAGTACGCAAGGTTTTTATTGTAGGCTGGGGACAAGGAAAGTCTCTGACTCGCACCAAAATTCCAGACACCAGAAGGAAAGCAGGTGTTCAGCATAAATCATGTTGTTCACACCGTTTTAGGCACAATGAGCTACTGGTACGTATCATTTTTTCTTTCTTTTCCTTTAGGAAAACACTCTTCTAAGTTTCTTACTTCATTTGGTTCTGGAGGTGCTGATCCTATCTCCCCTGGCTCTAGGGCACATGACCAAGGTTGGCCAGCTATGGCGGTACCACCCTGAACATGCCTGATGTGGTCTAATACTTATCATTTAGGTAAAAGTCATCGTAATATAGAGAACTCATTAGCCATCACATTTCCAAATGCCAGCCATGGACCAAAACTTCCAGGCAGGTCCTTCTAAGGATTGCAGTCTCGGAACTACTATGTTAAATCTTCTGCAAAGTCATCCTTTCTCTTCAATCACTTGAGGGGAAGCCAGCAGTCAGGTTGTGCACAGAGCTATGTCCTGCCTATGGTGAGAAACTGATGCCTGCCAACAACTGTGTGTGAGTTTGGAAGTGGATTAGTAAAGTTATAGATGAAGGCAACCTTGGCTGACAGCTATGCTGCACCCTCATGAGATACTGTGCCAGTGTCAGATCGACCCAGCTAAGCTTTGTCTAGATTCCTGACCATCAGAAAATGTATGTGATAGTGAATAGTTTCGTTTTAAGCTACTCAGTTTTTGCATAAATTGTTATATAGTGTGGAGAGATGAAAAATTTCCCCACCCAAAGATGTCCACATTCTAATCTTTGGAACCTGTGAATACATTACTTTATGCGGAATTTGCAGGTGCAATAAAGGTTTTTTTTTTTTTTTTTTTTTTTTTTTTTTTTTTTTTTTTTAAACAGAGTTTCGCTCTTGTTGCTTAGGCGGTAGTGCAATGGCGCAATCTTGGCTCACTACAACCTCCGCCTCCGGAGTTTAGACGATTCTTCTGCCTCAGCCTCCTGAGTAGCTGGGATTACAGATTCCCACCACCATGCCCAGCTAATTTTTCAAATTTTTAGTAGGGATGGGGTTTCACCATGTTGGTCAGGCTGGTCTGGAACTCCCAACCTCACATGATCCATCTGTCTCAGCCTCCCAAAGTCCTGAGATTATAAGCAAAGTTAAATATTTTTTCTTTTGTTTTTGTTTTTTTTTTTTTTTTTGAGACAGAGTCTCACTCTGTGGCCCAGGCTGGAGTGCAGTGGCTCAATCTTTGCTCACTGCAAGCTCCGCCTCCCAGGTTCACGCCATATTCCTGCCTCAGCCTCCAAGTAGCTGGGACTACAGGCACGCACCACCATGCCCGGCTAATTTTTTGCATTTTTAGTAGAGACGGGCTTCACGTGTTAGCCAGGATGGTCTTGATCTCCTGACCTCGTGATCCACCCATCTCGGCCTCTCAAAGTGCTGGGATTACAGGCGTGAGCCACCGTGCCCTGCCAAAGTTAAATATTTTAAATGGGGAGACAATTCGGAATTATATGTGTGAGTTCAGTGTAATCACAAATATCTTTATACTAGGGAAGGGGGCAGAGGATCAGAGTGAGTAGTAGGAGATTTGATTATACAAAGTGTTAGGATAAGGAAGCAAGAGCAGGACTTGACTGGCTATTATCAACTTTGAAGATGGAGGAAGTCCCATGGACCAGGAGACATGGGCAGCCTCTAGGAACTTAAAAAGGCAAAGAAATGGATTATCCCCTGGAATCTCTAGAAGGAATAGCAGGCCTGCAAACACCTGGATTTTAGCCAAGTGAAAATGATATTGGACTTTGGCCCATCACTACTGTAAGATAGTTTGTTGTTGTCCTTTTAAGCTGCTATGTTTATGGTAATATATTCAACAACAATAGGAACTAATACCTGCAGCAGTAAATAAAGAATACTTGAGGATATATCATTGCACAAAACCTATTGCTCTCAAGGAATTTACATTCTAATGGGGGAAAAAGGTACATATGTGAGAAAATATTAATCAGATGTTAATTAGTCCTACAAAGAAAAGTAAAGCAGGGTAGGAAGAATAGAGCAAGTCTGATACAAGTTGTTGAGAAAAAGCCTGGTTTACCAGAGGATGCATAAGTTAAAAACTGAATGAAGTGACAAACAAGTCTTTTGTGTCTCTGGAATAAGAGTGATTCAAGCAGAGGGGACAAGTTCAAATACTCTGAGATGAAAGCAGGTTGGGTGAGTTCTAGGAGCATCCAGGGGGGCAGTATGGCTGGACATCAAGAGTAAGCACGATGGAATATGGCACAATAGCACTACACCCTATATGGACTGTGCATAAAGTTCTTTCACTTTCTTCACAACTGCACTGATACAAGAGTCATTCTTATCCGAGATCTTGGCAACTGCAGCATGTGATTTTTGTCCTTCCTTGTTGAGTAAAGAACTTGTGCCTTTTCATTTGAAGAAAGGACTTTTGGCTTTTCTTTGTTATATCTGAATTTTCAGCATCACTACTCTTGTGCTTTGAGGCCATTATTAAGTAAAATAAAGAAGGCTTATTTTATTTAGTATCTGCACCAAGATCCTGTGACAGTTGATCACCCAGAAGATACTGACTAATGGGCAGGGAGCAGATACATGGTGACGATGCTGTGCCAGGGGATGATTCACCCCCTGGGTGGGATGAAGCAGGGTGATCTGAGATTTTATTACACCCCTCAGAATAGCACAGAATTTAAAACTTACAAATTGTTTAAAAGATACTTTTTAAAAATAATAAAACAACCCTCATAAACTCTTCATTTTTAGAATTTCTCATTTGATATTTTTAGACTACCGTTGAATGCGGGTAATAAACTGTATAGAAAGAGATCGTGGAAAAGGTGGGAGCTGCTGTAAAACGAATTTTCAAAACACAAAAGTGTAATGTGAAAATTTCAGAAAATTAAAATTCGTCATCTGGGTGGGGATCATTTGAAAATAGAGTTTTTTCCTACATTTTTATGTCACACTGCCCAGGAAATGGCTTCATATATTTATCCTGAAATGTTATCTCTGGAACACTATGATAACTAAGCTTTAGTTGGGAAAGGAAGAACACAACATGAGAACTGGGGTGGACAAGACGACCCAGGACCTGCACTCACATCCATGACTTTCAACAGTTCATCTCACTGCTCTCAATTCATCCTTGGTGAGGTAAAGACCCCATGGTATTTACTTGGACCCCAAGCATCACTGGACGCCATGATGTCTGAGATTCCTACTAGCTGGATAATTATGTGGAGCATCAGCTTTCTCTTTTCTACAAGAAAAATTTAAACTTTCCTGTGTAAAAGTCATGTTCCTTTGAGGTGTGATTTCACTTTCTTTTTTTTTTTTTTATAATCCTTTCCATGGAGAGGAGGTTTATTTTTTCAC
>NW_022295169.1:0-1276 GCF_002776525.5 Piliocolobus tephrosceles
GCCCAGGCTGGAGTGCAGTGGCTTTGATCTCAGCTCAATGCAAGCTCCGCCTCCCAGGTTCACACCATTCTTCTGCCTCAGCTTCCTGAGTAGCTGGGACTACAGGTGCCCACCACCATGCCTGGCTAAGTTTTTGTATTTTTAGTAGACACAGGGTTTCACTGTGTTAGCCAGAGTGGTCTCCATCTCCTGACCTCATGATTCCCCCACCTCTGGCCTCCCAAAGTGCTGGGATCACAGGCGTGAGACACCGCGCCCAGCCCAGAAATCTTATTTTTAAATAATATTTCACATTAATCTGAAAGCATAGACTTATAAAGCATCAGGAGAATCATAAGATTTTTCTTACTTTGGAAACTAAAAACAGGCAACATACAAAACTGGCCAATCAGAGGAGGCTTAAAGAAACTAAATACATCCTGGTTACAGACAAAAAGAATCCCCAAAGTATCTCTCTCTTTCTGGCCTGAGGGGAAGGAAAATGAGCCCCTACAGGTGGGAAAGAGGAGGATGAATTCCCTACTATATTTCTGCTTTCCTTTCTTTATAACCTAAGCAATACTGTGGTGGTGATTCAGTGGTTGCAGCTGGGCTAAGAGCAACAGCTCCCAACAGGAAGCACCTTCAACTCTGAAGGAAGGAAATTCTTCTCTCTAACCCCAGAATCTATGGTTCCAGGAGTTGGGAGTGAATCTTCCCTGCTCGCTTTCTCTGTGTGCTTGTGCCACATGGCTCTGAACCAACAATAGAACTATAACCCATTGGAGGAATTTGCGAACTGAATCTGACCTAGCTGATTGCCGTTTAAAACAACAGCAAAGGACATTGTCTTGACGTTTTATTTTTATTTATTTATTTATTTATTTTGAGACGGAGTCTTGCTCTGCGGCCAGGGCTGGAGTGCAGTGGCCGGATCTCAGCTCACTGCAAGCTCCGCCTCCCGGGTTTCCGCCATTCTCCTGCCTCAGTCCCCGGAGTAGCTGGGACTACAGGCGCCCGCCACCTCGCCCGGCTAGTTTTTTTGTATTTTTAGTAGAGACGGGGTTTCACCGTGTTAGCCAGGATGGTCTCGATCTCCTGACCTTGTGATCCGCCCGTCTCGGCCTCCCAAAGTGCTGGGATTACAGGCTTGAGCCACCGCGCCCGGCTGTCCTGACGTTTTAAACAAAATCCAGAGTCTCATAAGATGATATCCAAAATATCCAAGATATACTCCAAAATGATTCAGCATATAATGAACAAGGAAAATCTCAACCTGCAAATGAAAAGACAGTTA
>NW_022295170.1:0-1202 GCF_002776525.5 Piliocolobus tephrosceles
GTGATTTTGTGGTTGTGGGAGATCTTCCTGGTATTGATTTCTGTTTTTCTGCCACTGTGGTCTAAGAGTATGGTTGCCATTAAATATTTTTTAAAATATTTATTGACACTTGTTTAATTGCTGAGCATGTTATTAGTCTTGAAGTATGTACCATGTTCAGAAGAATATATATTATGTGATTGATGCATGGAATGTTCTGTATATGTCTATTAGGTTCAATTAGTCAAATGTCAAATTTCAATTCAGAATTTCCTTGTTAGTTTTCCACCTTGAGATCTCTCTAACATTGTCAGTGTTTTTTTTTTTTTTTTTTTTTAACTTCACGCTATTATTTTCTGGCTATCTATTTTCTTGTACATTGAAAAGTAGCTATTTTGTGAATCTGGGTCCTCCAATGTTATTGCACATACAATTAGAATAGTTAAGTCTTTTGTTGAATTGAACCCATCATTATGTAATGTCCTTTGTTCATTTTTACACTTGTTGATTTAAAGTCTGTTTTATCCGATACAGGAAGAGTGACCTCTGCTGCTTCTTGTTGTTTGTTTTCCATTTGTGTGGTGATATTCTTCCAACCCTTTACTTTGAGCCTATGGTTGTGTCATTACATGTGAGATGGGTCTCTTAAAGACAGCAGATTGACGTGTCTTTTTTTACATTTTTTTTTTTATTTCACTTGAAATACTGTGCCTTTTAAATGGGGGGCATTTAAGCTAGTTACAGTCAAGGTTTGTTTATATGTGAGATTTTGATAGTATAATAAACTTATTAGCTCATTGCTTTGTAATTTCTATTGTCTGCTTCCTTCATAATGTCTGTGGGTTATGTACTTAAGTTTTTTTCTGTAGTAGCAGGTATCTTTATTTTGTTTCCATGTTTAGAACTCCCAAGTATCTCTTGTAAGCCTGGTCTAGTGGTAACAAATTACTTTAGTGCTTTCCGTTTGGAAAAGTCTTTGTTTCTCCATTTCTGAAGCTTCATTTGGTATGCTATGACATTCATGGTTGGAATTTCTTTTCTTTATTAATGCTAAAAATATGCCCCTAATTTCTCCTGCCTTATAAGGTTGCTACTGAAAAGTTTGCTGCTAGCCAGATCATGTTCCTTTTGTACGTAATCTTTTTTCTCTAGCTATCTTTAAGATTTTTTTCTTCATCATTGACCTTAGACAGTTTGGTGACTAAACGCTTGGTAATACTCAT
>NW_022295173.1:0-1125 GCF_002776525.5 Piliocolobus tephrosceles
GAAAATTACGTTAATATACTTTTATTAAATTAGAGCTTAAAAAGGAGTTATATTTATCTTGATTAAACAAATAAAATAAAAAAAAAAAATGAATTCATGCAAACAAGCACATATATGCGTACGTATATATAAATGTATAAACATGACAAAACAATTACATAAATATACTTAAGGTTGTCATTGTCGGTAATTAATAGACAATGGCGTTAATTCGCAGTGCATTTTTAATTTAATAATATGTATTCGTTTAAATACATAGAAAATATGTGTCAAAAATAATTGCAAACAATAAAATAAAATGTAGCTTGTCCGAATTATAGTTTTTGTTACATTACTTGAGTAATGTATAAAAAGGTTATAATATATCATTAATTATAAAATGTAAATCGCAATAAATAATTTAAGTTATTATATAATAGTAACACCTATATTTATATGTATCTATTATATGTGCAATACATTTTGTAGGTGTATATATGTGCTTTACATTTCGTAAATGCAAATTAGAACGTTATAATGAAAAAAGTTATTTAATTGTATGTAATAGTTATATATCTTAAAAAATAATAGAGCATATTTAATTATTTTTATAGTTATTTACGAATTGAAACACGACACACCGTTGATTTTATTACAACTTTTATTAATAAAGTTAATACTAGCAATCATTGTGTCAATATAAATTTAATAAATGTTTAACTTAAATTTTACATGACATTTTTTTTTTTTTTTTTTTTTTTTTTTAAAAATATATTTTTTTTAATCCCTTTACCTTATTTTCCAAATTAAAAATATGTTTATTTATAGACCTTTAATTGGTTTTATATTATAATACATATATACAACTATATATTATATAAGAAAAAAGATAAAGCTTAAACAGGATAAAACTTAAAAAGGATAAAGCTTAAAAAAAAAATTGTACATGTTTTTTTTTGTTACCGTTATGTGTCACATGCAATATAATATACTGTAAGTAGGCTTACTCATGTATGTGTATTTAATTCTTTAAAAAAAGTATAATAAGAACAAAATTGGCTATGTAAAAAATGTGAAATGCAAATACAGCTATAAAAAGAAAAAAAAAAATAAATAAAAGAAAATGGTTAACAAAAACATAATAAA
>NW_022295174.1:0-2565 GCF_002776525.5 Piliocolobus tephrosceles
GATGTGTGAATGCAACTCACAGAGTTACACGTTTTTCTTCAGCCATCAGTTTGCTAATACAGTTTTCTGGAAATCTGCAATGGGATATTTCTTAGCGCAGTGAAGCTAGTGGTGACAGAGGAAATATCCTCATATGAAAACTAGAAGGAAGCCTCCTTAGAAACTTCTGTTTGATGTGTGAATTCATCTCACAGAGTTACACTTATGTTTCATGGAGCAGGCAGTTAACACTGTCTTTGAAGAAGCTACGAAAGGTTACTTTGGATCGTTCTGAGGCCTACGCTCAGAAAGGAAATATCATCAGTTAAAAACGAGAGAGAAGCTTTCTGAGAAATTTCTTTGTGAAATCTGTATTCGTCTCACAGAGTTACAGCTTATACCTCAGGAAGCAGTTTCCAGCACTCTTTTGGTCGACGCTGCACAGTGATATTTGGGAGCTTATTCGGGCCCATTGTGGAAAAGCAAGTATCCTCAGAGAACAACTAGAGAATAGCTTTCGGAGAGTTTGATTTCTGATGTGTGACTTCATCACACAGACTTCCACCCTTCCCCTCTTGGAACAGTTTGCTAAGAGTCTTGTCGTGGATTCTGCAATGTGATATTTCAAAGCTCATTGAGGGCTATGGTGAAAAAGGACATATCTTCAGACAGACACTGGAAAGAAGCCTTCTGAGAAACTTGCGATGTTTGAATGCAACTCACAGAGTTACACGTTTACCTTCACCAACAGTTTGCTAACACAGTTTTCTGGAAATCTGCAATGGGATATTTCTTAGCGCAGTGAAGCTAATGGTGACAGAGGAAATATCCTTACATGAAAACTAGAAGGAAGCGTCCTTAGAAACTTCTGATTGATGTGTGAATTCATCTCACAGAGTTACACTTATGTTTCATGGAGCAGGCAGTTAACACTGTCTTTGAAGAACCTACGAAAGGTTACTTTGGATCGCTCTGAGCCCTACGCTGATAAAGGAAATATCATCAGTTAAAAACGAGAGAGAACCTTTCTGAAAAATTTCTTTGTTATCTCTGAATTCACGTCACAGAGTTACAGCTTATACCTCAGGTAGCAGTTTCCAGCACTCTTTTCGCGGAAGCTACACAGTGATATTTGGCAGCCCATTCGTGCCCATTGTGGAAAAGCCAGTATCCTCAGAGAACAACTAGAGAACAGCTTTCTGAGAGATTGATTTCTGATATGTGACTTCATCAAAGAGAGTTCCACCCTTCCCTTCTTGGAATAGTTTGCTAAGAGACTTGTCGTGGATTCTGCAATGTGATATTTCGAAGCTCATTGAGGGCTATGGTGAAAAAGGACATATCCTCAGACAGACACTGAAAAGAAGCCTTCTGAGAAACTGCATTGCGATGTGTGAATGCAACTCACAGAGTTACACGTTTGTCTTCAGCCAAGAGTTTGCTAACACAGTTTTCTGGAAATCTGCATTGGGATATTTCTTAGCGCAGTGAAGCTAATGTTGACAGAGGAAATATCCTCCTATGAAAACTAGAAAGAAGCTTCCTTAGAAACTTCTGTTTGATGTGTGAATTCATCTCACAGAGTTACACTTATGTTTCATGGAGCAGGCAGTTAACACTGTCTTTGAAGAACCTACGAAAGGTTACTTTGGATCGCTCTGAGCACTACGCTTATAAAGGAAATATCATCTCATCCTTTTTTATGGCTGCATAGTATTCCATGGTGTATATGTGCCACATTTTCTTAATCCAGTCTGTCACTGTGGACGTTTGGGTTGATTTCAAGTCTTTGCTATTGTGAATAGTGCCGCAATAAACATACGTGTGCATGTGTCTTTGTAGTAGCATAATTCATAATCCTTTGGGTATATACCCAGTATTGGGATGGCTGGGTCATATGGTACATCTAGATCTAGATCCTTGAGGAATCGCCATACTGTTTTCCCTAATGGTTGAACTAGTTTACAATCCCACCAACAGTGTAAAAGTGTTCCTATTTCTCCACATCCTCTCCAACACCTATTGTTTCCTGATTTTTTAATGATTGCCATTCTAACTGGTGTGAGATGGTATCTCATTGTGGTTTTGATTTGCATTTCTCTGATGGCCAGTGATGATGAGCATTTTTTCATGTGTCTGTTGGCTGTATGAGAGTTTGCGTCCTTTGTAGGGACATGGATGCAGCTGGAAACCATCATTCTTAGCAAACTATCACAAGAAGAGAAAACCAAACACCGCATGTTCTCACTCATAGGTGGGAACTGAACAATGAGCTCACTTGGACTCGGAAAGGGGAACATCACACACTGGGGCCTATCATGGGGCGGGGGTAGGGGGGACGGATTGCATTGGGGAGTTATACTTGATATAACCTGCACGTTATGCACATGTACCCTAGAACTTAAAGTATAATAAAAAATAAATTAAAAAAAAATAAATTAAAAAAAGAATAAAAGTCTTATGTTCAATATATAAAAAAAAAGAAAAAAAAAAAAAAACGAGAGAGAAACTGTCTGAGAAATTTCTTTGTGATCTCTGCATTCGTCTCCCAGAGTTACAGCTTATACCTCAAGAAGCAGTTTCCAG
>NW_022295175.1:0-2564 GCF_002776525.5 Piliocolobus tephrosceles
TATGAGATTTCCAAGGGGACACAGAGACAAACTGGATCATTTAGCACTTGGTCCCTCCCAAATCTCATTTTCTTCTCACATTTCAAAATAAAATCATGCATTCCCAACAGTCACCCAAAGGTTGAGTTAAGAATGAGTTCTTAACTCACCCAAAGAATGAGTTAAGACTCATTCTAGCATTAACTCAAAAGTCCAAATCCAAAGTCTCATCTGAGACAAGGCAAGTCTCTTTCACCTATGAGTCTATAAAATCAATAACAAGTTAGCTTTCCCAAGATATAATAGGGATACAGGCATTGAGTAAATGTTCCCATTCTAAATGGGAAAAATTGTCCAAAACAAAGCAGCTACAGACCCCATGTAAGTCTGAAACCCAGCAGGGTGGTCATTAAATACCCAAGGTCCCAAATAATCTCCTTTGACTCCATGTCTGACATCCAGGTCACACTAATGCAAGGGGTGTAATCCCAAGGCTTTGGGTAGCTCTACTCCTGCGGCTCTGCAGGGTACAGCCCCACAGCTGCTTTCACAGTCTCTCATTGAGTGTCTGTGGTTTTTCCAGGAACATGATGGAAGCTGTTGGTGGATCTACAATTTGGGGGTCTGGAGGCCAGTGGCCCTCTTCTCATAGATCCACTAGGCAGTGCCCCAGTGAAAACTCTGTGTGGGGGTTCCAACCCCACATTGCTGTTGTGCCCTGCCCTAGTACAGGTTTACCATGAGGGTTCCACCCCTGCAGTAGATTTTAGCCTGTACATCCAGGCATTTCCATACATCCTTTAAAATCTAGGTGGAGGCTCCCAAGCATCAACTCTTGCCCTCTGTGCACCCACAGGCTCAAAACCAAGTGGAAGCTTCCAGGGCATGGTGCTTGCCTCCTCTGAAGCAATGGCCCGAGTTGTACCTTTGCCCCTTTCAGCTACAGTTGGAGCTGGAGTAGCTACAATGCAGGCTGCCATGTCCTGAGGCCCTGGACTGTCCCATGAAACCATTGTTTCCTCCTAATTCTCCAGGCCTGTGATGGTATGGGCTACCCTGAAGGTCTCTGAAATGCCTTGGAGGCATTTCTTTCATTGTCTTGGCTATTAACATTTGGCACCTCTTATGCAAATTTCTGCAGCTGGCTTACATTCTTACCTAGAAAATGGGTTTTTCTTTAAAACCACATGTTCAGGCTGCAAATTCTCCACACTTTTGTGCTCTGTTTCCCTTTAAAATATAAGTTGTAGTTTCAGATAATCTCTTTGTTTATGCAAACTAGCATGTGCTATTAGAAGCAGGCCACATCTTGAATGCTTTGCTGCTTAGAAATTTCTTCCATGAGATACCCTAAATTATCTCTCTCAAGTTTAAAGTTCCACAGATCTCTAGAACAGGGGCAAAATGTTGCCGGTCTCTTTGCTAAAGCATAACAAGAGTGATCTTTGCTCTACTTCCTGATAAGTTCCTCATTTTCATCTGAGACCACCTCAGCCTAGACTTTGCTGTCCATATCACTATCAGCATTTTGGCCACAGCCACTCAACAAGTCTCTAGGAAGTTTCAAACTTTCCCTCATCTTTCTATCTTCTTCCGAGCCCTCCAAACTTCCAAATTCTGCCCATTACCTAATTCCAAATTTACTTCCATATTTTCAGGTATCTTTATAGCAAAGCTCCACTCCCAGTACCAATTTTCTGTATTTGTTCTCACACTGCTATCAGGCAGTACTTGAGACTGGGTAATTTATGAAGAAAAGAAGTTTACTTGACTCACAATTCCTCTTACTATACAGGAAGCATGGCTAGGAAGCCTCAGGAAAGGTACAAAAGTATGTCTTACCATGACAAAGCAGGAGACAGACAGTACAAAATGATAAATGCTACACAGTTTTAAACAACCAGAGAACTTATGAGAACTCACTGTTTATCATGAGAACAGCAAGAGGGAAATCTGCCCCCATGATCCAATCAACTCTCATCTGGTACATCCCCCAACATTAGGAATTGCAATTCAACATGAGATTTTGGTGGGGACAGAGTCAAACCATATTTCACATACACACACACATATGCACTCACGCACATACACACACACATGCACACACAATGAAGGGGGCATGCCAAAGAAACACAGGAATTATTATTCAAGAGTCCATACTGATACAATATTGGAATAAATATATTGAGAGTAAACACATTGCTCATGCAGAAGAATTCTACATAATTTATCTAGATTTCATTTTCAAGGAAGTAAAGCATAACTCCCTCCTTAAATATGGGCTGTACATAGTGACTTTCTTCTAAATAATGCATGGGAACAAAAGAGGAAAAGAGTAACTTTACAGTGAAGAAACCAGACAAATACTATTTGTGATGAAGGTTCACCTCAATACTGACAAGTCTTGATAATACGAACCCTTGGAATATGATGAAAATGATGCTTCACTTTTATATTTTTCTTTCTGTAAACACATACCCTAGTTTAATCATGAGAAACATGTCAGACAGGACAGAGATGAGGGACATTCTATGAAATAAAGAAAGTCTGACAAATTGTCATGGCCAAGAGTAGCCTAAGGAGAC
>NW_022295176.1:0-6087 GCF_002776525.5 Piliocolobus tephrosceles
GGCAGAAGGGGGGGCCTTTCTCAAACTCCATCTCTAGAGGTTTATGTTCCTGTCCTCTCAAGAGATTCCACATTCAGACTTTGAGTTCTGTGGCTGTGAGTGAAAACCAACAAAGACCCAAATCCTCTGTCCTTGGGAGCTTGAGGGGAGTTGACCAGTTCGTGTTCCCATTGGGTCTGAGAACTTTGCCTTTAAAATCCATTCCTGGCCCCTGTCTACCGCTTCCTGGCCTGGGGAATAGAGTTGAGGGGGCCGCCCTCCGTCACCTTAATTTGACTCTCCCCACAGGAACAACAGAAGAAACAAGTGGAACATCAGCTGGAAGAAGTAATGTGATGTCTTTGTTTCCTTGCGATGTGACCGCTGGGTTTGGGGGGCACTCAGACATAGAGGCCCCAGTCTCGCCCACTCCCAACCTGGGGAAGAAGGCTCACCCCTTAGATCGCACCCCATCCCAACAGGGTCCCTGATAACCTGGTCTCATATGTGGGCCGTTCCTGGGGCAGGGGTGGCATTCTGGGGCATGTCTCTTGCTGTGCCATCTCTGCCTCCCCCTGGTAAGAGCTCTGTCTTCCTCTTCCTGTAGGAAAAGAAGGCAAACAACAAGAAACAGAAAACGGAAAGGGAGCTAGAGGTGAGTGGAGGGTGTGAAGTTTTCTCTTGTCCTCCGGAGAATGTTTCTTTCCTTCTCTTCCAGCACTTGCTTGGCTTTTCCCCCAAAGGTTCAAATCCAGAGATTGAATAGACAGATAGAGAAACTAAATACGGACCTGTATCACACGGAACGTTCTCTCAGATACTTTGAAGGTGGGAATCTGAGCACCCTGTTATCCTTCAACCTGGCACTTTGAAAGGTCTTTAGGGAGAGTCCTTTGGGCCCCATCTCAACTCTCTCATTACAGAAGAGTCCAAGGATCTGTCTGGCCGCCTGCAACATACAGTGCAGTGCATAGGAGACTTAGAGCGGGCTCTCTCTGCTGTCCCCGCCACACAGGAGGAGAAGGAGATCAGTGTGAGTTCAACCACCTGCCCCGTCCCCTGGGAGCCCCGCTTCGCAGATGGAGGAGTGAGCCTAAAGGTCCCTTCTGCAGGATGGAGTGTCCTGCCCAGAAGGCATCATAGCCATTTCTTGCTGCTTTTGTGTCTGGTTGTTAGAGGCAGCCTGGGGAGGGGTCAGCTGCTGTGGGTGAGTTGGGGGGTGCGGTGGGGAGCGAGCACTGGACACAGAGCTTCGAGGCCAAGTGCCTGCCCTGCCCTTACCTGGCTGTGGTCTTGGCCAAGTCCTAGGTGGGGTATTGGGTACTTGTACTGTGAAGGTACAGAAGAGTGCCTTTAGTATGTTACCATTTCTGTAGAGAGGAAACTGTGTGTGTGTGTGTGTGTGTGTGTGTGTGTGTGTGTGTACATACTATGATAATATACATAAAACATGTCTGCAAGGTTCATAATAAACTCAGGAGGGAGCAACAGGGTGGCTGGGAGATACTTCCCTTCTTTCCCTTCTGAGTTTTGGACTATATGAATGTATCATCCTTTCAGAAAGTAAACAAAAGATTACTTGTCCCCTTCCTATCTGTGCTCCCATCCCCAGCAAGAAAAATGGGCTTAGAGAATCAGATAGACCCGGGTGTTCAAATCCCAGCTCTGCCTAAGTGATCTTAGGCAAGCATTTAACCTCAAATACTCCATGTTTTTTCATCTACACAACAGAGGTAATCATAGTACCTGTCTCCTATGGTGGTTGCGAGGATTAAATGGGATTGCTAGCATGGTACCTGGTGAAGCACTCCATAAAGGTTCAGACAGTGGCAGTAATAACAGTAGCAACAATAGCAATATTATCTGATCTCTCTGGGCCTCTGTTAGCCAGCTGTAAATTCGATCTCTTTCCCTGTCCCTTCCAACTTTACTGAGTTCCTTTAAAAACCAGACCACGGGCTTGGAAATGCCTTGATCTTTACTGATCGAGTTGTATATTGAGCCTAGCCCTAGCCCTTTTAAGGGGCACTGTGTGGAATGGCCTGGGCTCACCAGATGGAAACTTCTCACTCTTCACCATCCAGTTCTCAAGCCGCAGTCGAGCACTTATTGAGTGGCAGTTAGAGCAGTCCATACAGGAGAAGGCACGGCTGAGAAAACGCCTGACACGGGTGAGGTTTTGCAGAGGGAGAGATATGGAAGGAAAACGATCCCAGTGGCCAGGAGCAGGTGAAGACCAGTGACAACCCTTCCTAACTTCTGTGCCCATTCTTGCAGATGAGGAAGTCTCTTAAACAAGCCCAGCTAGAGAGAGACGAATATGCTCAACATCTAAAAGGAGAGAGGGCCCGGTGGCAGCAGAGGATGAGAAAAATGTGGCAGGAGGTGAGGTCTGAGCGTTCAGCTCTCCCACCTTAGATCGGTCACTGGATCTTTCTAAGCGTCTGTAACATGGGAATAGTACAGCCAGAGGTGGTCATGGGTCTGGGCTTTGTGGAGGTGGGGGCAGAGAGGGAGACTGCAGCCTGTCCAGCCACCAGCCCCTCTCTCCAGGGCCCTTTTCCCCTGTGCTTTGGGCAGGTTTGCACCTTGAGGAAAGACAAGAAGGATGATATGCATCGGGTGGAGGAGCTGAAGAGGAGCTTGTCCAAACTGAAAAACCAGATGGGTAAGATGTGGCTGGCATGACCTGGGAGCAGGCCTGGCATCAGAGGGCTTGGGGGGGCTTAGAATGCCCCAGGGAGGTGGGTGGATGGAAGGGCTTTGAGGCAGAGGGAAAGAGGTCTGTGCCAGGAGACAGCAAATCTTGTCATCTCCGTGAGCCTCAGTGTCTCCATCAGCAAAGGGGGCCCATTGTCAGTCACCCACAGTGCTCTCCATCTGAAAGTGGTTTGGAAGATTGGCTACCATCCGGGTGTGAGGAATCATTAGCAGTGAGGCCAAGTATGGGGAGGCTGAGAGGAGCTGTGCACCAAGAGGAGGGTGTTTTTTGTTTTGTTTTTTGTTTTTGAGAATCCAGAAGCCCTTATTATTGTCTGCTTCCTTTCTCAGCTAAACTCCTGCCCCCGGAGCCCCCAGCAGTGCCCCCTGAGGAGGAGCTGCAGCACCTGAGGAAGGAACTAGAGAGAGTGTCAGCAGAGCTCCAGGCCCAGGTGGAAAACCATCAGCACGTCAGTCTCCTGAACCAGGCACAAAAGGAGAGGCTTCGGGAGCAGGAGGAGAAGCTTCGGGAGCAGGAGGAGAGACTTCAGCAGCTGGCCGAGCCACAGAGCGGCGTCGAGGAGCTGGTGCGTTGCCCCACCTGGGGAGCCTGCCCTCCTCCCTAGTCCTCCAGGCCTTTGTTTCCCAACTTGTAAAATGGGGCAGTGTAGCCCTCACATGAAATATTACTTCTAAAGGCACCTGTGAGCCAGAGTCCTGCTCTGGTGGCTGTGGGAGAGAGGGGATGATTTTTCTAACCTGCCTCCACCCTTCCTGGTGCCATGGGAGGCAGACACCAAGTTCTGGGGTCTCCAGCTGCAGTGGGTGGCTGCTGATTGCTTCTCTCTGTCCAGAACAATGAGAACAAGAGCGCACTGCAGGTGGAGCAGCAAGCAGCGGAGCTACGGATGAAGCTGGACGAGGTGAAGGAGACAGTAACCTCTGCACCATCCAAGAAGGGCTGGGAGGCGGGCACCAGCCTCTGGGGAGGGGTGTGCCAGGCCAGAGGCAGCTGCAGCCTGGAGGCAGGTTACCCCAGCACCCTCCAGGGCAGTCTTGTGACTGCTTCTTCCTTCCTGCCTTCTGACTTTTAGAGGTCGGTACCCCTGGGCTACTCCTAGGTCTGGAAATCGTCATCCCAGCTAGAGGCATGGAGCCTCCAGTCATAGGGGAAGAGACAGTGGTATAAGAAGCTCCTTATGCCAGGCACGGTGGCTCACACCTATAATCCCAGCACTTTGGGAAGTTGAGGCAGGAGAATCACTTGAGGTCGGGAGTTTGAGATCAGCCTGGCCAACATGGTAACATCTCTACTAAAATTACGAAAACAAACAAACAAACAAAACAGGCATGGTGGTGCATGCCTGTAATCCCACCTACTCAGGAGGCTGAGGCACGAGAATCTCTTGAGCCCAGGAGGTGAAGGTTGCAGTGAGCTGAGATTGCACCGCTGCACTCCAGCCTGGGCCACAGAGTGACACTCTGTCTCAAAACAAAACAAAAAGGCTCCTTAGGTTACCACTGGATTCCAGCCTTGGTTTCACTGGTCACCATTCAAGTACTTTGCATCTCTAAGTTTCTGTTTCTTTAACTTTCAAAGGAAGTTAGCATTTTCCTTACAGAGGTGCTGAGGATTAAATGAGATAATACATGGAAAGCACTAGGCCTGTAGCACACTTAGCAGATGGCGGCTGGCTCCCACTGCTTTTCCAGCAGTCTGTGGCCTACAGTTTAAATGGTGAGAAGAGGGTATGAGATTTGAGCCTGGGGAAGGAGGCATGGTGTTCTAGGAAAGGGAGGCAGTCATTTAGGCCTGGAGTAAGGGGCGAGGGTCCTGGGCAGGTGACAGAACCCCACAGTGCCCTCGCGACCCTATTAATGGGCCCAGAATCTGGAAGCCAGCCACAAGGTGCCCTCATGCCCAGAGTCTTCCTGTAGGTGGAGCTGAAGAGGCAAGAGGCTCAGAGTCTGCAGCAGCAGCCAGACCATTACCTGGGTCACTTGCAGCAGTCCGTGGCCACCTATCAGCAGCAGGTGGCCGCCTATCAGCAGCTGACCTCTGAGAAGGAGGCGCTGCACAGGCAGTTACTGCAGCAGACCCAGCTAATGAACCAGCTGCAGCAGCAGGAATCTTGGGGCAAACCGGTGGCCGAGATGGCCTGCCAAAAGTTGCAGGAGACCTAGGGGAGGGAGCTGCTGAAGACGGGGCTGTGAGGGGGACGACCTGGCAAACTCCGTGCCTTCTCACTCTTTCCTGGCCCCTTAGGAGCGCCTGGAAGCTGCCAGCCAGCAGAGCCAGCAGCTGAATGCCCCGTTGAACCTCATGGCTCTCCCTGGCGAAGGTATGGGAGACCACTCAGAGGAAGAGGAGAGAGCCCCAGGAGGAAGGGGGGACTGTGAGCAGCATAGGATTGAGGAGTTGGAAGAGACCTTTAGAACAGCTGGTCGTTACGCCGACTGGGTGCCTGCACCAAGTTTGGCATCAATATGGTGACCTCCTGGGAGCGGGGGGCCACCAAGTTGCCTAAGGATGGCTGAACTGGCCCAGGTCAGAAACGGAGCAGGTCAGAACTCCTGCACCGACCGGTAGTGGGACTGTGCCTGGGCGGTATAGCAAGATCTTGGTTCTTAAAAGGAAAAAGGAAGAACAGCAGCTCATTCCTCTCTGGGGAGGGCTGGCTCAGGGTTACATAGTGAGGGTGGGGATAGAGTTGGGCCCACAGTACCTGCCTTGTTGGGTTGTCTGAGGAGCCCTCTGGCCACCCCCCACAGGAGATGGAGGAGGACATCTGGACAGTGAGGAGGAGGACCTGGACAGCTGGGAGGCCATGGTGAGCCTGACTCCCCCTGCACCTATTTTGCCACCTTCCTCTCTGGTCCCTCGAAAACCCCTTTATGCTCTTACTTTCCCTGCCTTCTGATTTCTCTGCACCCTCACCCCTTCCGAGAGCCAGTGGTCAGACACCATTTCCCCTGTGAGCAACAGGTGCACTCTCTGAGGCCCCAAGGGAAGGGGCTGTGCTCCACCTCTCTGCCCCATTGGTTCTGTGTATGCCCCTATAAGAATGCGCACGTCTTGCCCTCAGGTGGCATTTTTCAGCTCCACTGGAGCCAGTGCCCAGGAGGAGCAGGCACGGTTATGAGAGCGGGTGAAAGAGCAGAGGGTGGGCTGCCAGCGCCTGGCTCACTGGGCGGCCTCGGCCCAGAAGGAGCCAGAGGCAGCGGTCCCAGCCCCAGGGACTGGGGGCGAGTCTGTGAGTGGGGAGACCCACCGGGCCCTGAGG
Organism: Piliocolobus tephrosceles; assembly: GCF_002776525.5. Classification (NCBI taxonomy): domain Eukaryota; kingdom Metazoa; phylum Chordata; class Mammalia; order Primates; family Cercopithecidae; genus Piliocolobus; species Piliocolobus tephrosceles. The sequence continues at coordinate 5,964 of NW_022295176.1, forward strand.
AAGTCATAGGGAAGCTGGCCCATGCCAGGACTCACCTCCAGCTTCGCCATGACTTGAAAATGCTACCTGAGGGCAGGTTGCTGCCGAGATGTGACCCCATTATTTTGGCTCCAGAGTGGCATTA
>NW_022295177.1:0-2654 GCF_002776525.5 Piliocolobus tephrosceles
AAGAGATCATCAGCTTCACAGACAAATCATAGGCTACCACTTGCTATCCCCTCCACATTTGCACGATTGCTATTTCCATAACCTCCAAGCTTCTCTAAAAATCTGTTACTCGAAAACCACCTGAAATAGCTATTTTTGATCATTTTTTTCAAGCTACAAAGAACATGGACTTGTTTTGGTTACCTCAGTTAAAGATGGTTTAAGAAACACAAAAGACAAAGAGCAAACACTTTCAAAAGTTGTGTAACAAAGATTCTTAAATTAGAGACTCTCAGTTTACAAGACTATCCTAGCAGTTCTCTTTCCCAAGGATGCAATGGCTAAACTATATTTCTGTCTCTCTTTTAATGTCACACATACTGATATAATACATGCACACCACATACACACACATATACACACATCATTCTCCCACTCAATGTTCTTATTTCATTGCCTTTCCAGTGGACTTGCTTGGATTCTGTTGTCAATATTCCTGACTCCCTTTCACAGTAAAACTCCCTAAGCAGCAGTCCTAATTGTTTTAGTGTAATGTGTCATTATCAAACATAGAGTACTTTTACTGAGCAGACCCTTTGTTTAAGAAATCTCTTGGTCGGGCGCGGTGACTCAGTCCTATAATGCCAGCAGTTTGGGAGGCTGAGGTGGATGGATGACAAGGTCATAAGATGGAGACCAGCCTGGCCAACATGGTGATGATGGCCAACCATCTCTACTAAAAATATAAAAATGAGACAGGCGTGGTGCTGTGCACCTGTAGTCCCAACTACTGAGAGGCTGAGGCAGGATAATCTCTCGAACCTGAGGAGGTGGAGGTTGAAGTGAGCCAAGTTTGCACCACTGCACTCCAGCCTGGGCAGCTGAATGATGCTCTGTCTCACAGAAAAAAAAGAAAAAAGAAAAAGAAAAAAGAAAGAAATATCTAATTCCTGGCCCAGCTGTCAAAATAGCTGGTTTGGAAACAGTAACACATGCTGCAAAATATAGCAATGCAAAATGAACCACGTGAACCTGCTTTTCTTAGATGTAGCCTACCAGGAGGGTAAATGTGGAAGAAGGAAGGCTTTCCTAGAGTGGTTTAGTGAAGGTGGTGAAAAGATATTATGCTGTAGATATAGTTTGAGATCTTGCTGATGAATAAGATATATAAGGTGAAGAGAAATAATTACTGAAGAATGACAGATTTTTGACCTGAGCAACTGGTGATTTTCAGTTCAATTTATTACAAGGGAGATGATGGGAGTAGAGAAAAGATTAGAGGAACAGCATCAAATTTTGCTTTGAACATGTTGAGTATGAAAGTCCCCCATCAGATATCTCAGTGGATATGTTAAGTTAGTAGTTGACTATATGCATTTAACTATAATGAGAGAGTTTCGGAATGAAGAGATAGATTTAGGGGTTACCAGCATCCATTTAGAGGCTATGAAATGGAATTTATGACTGTTAAGATTGGAGGAAACAGGTTTATGTTATCATATATAGAAATATATGGTAAAATTGTAGATGATAAAATAATAGCAAGAGCAATAAAGTGCTACCTTCCCTTTATAAAAGACTTTATAATTTTTCAATGGGTGGTCATAGCAATATTTCATTCTTATAAGAACCATGTTATAAAAAGGTGAGTTATTACTATCTGTTAATATGAAGAGACTGAAATACTGACTGTTAGAGTTTCTTGTAGTAGTTACACATGTAGACCGTAGCAGATCTGGGACTAGTGTTTGGATTGTCCTCACAAGCCTATACATCCTTCCTCTGTATCTTATACTTAACAGTAAACAAAGATGTCAATGAAGAAGAGAAATAAATCTTCAACTCTTACCAAGATGTTATATTCTATAAACTTACAAAAAATTGTTTCTCAGAGCTTCCGGAGAGCTGGACAATTGGAGGTTTCTGGAGGAGGGTGCAACCATGAAAGGCATGGAAGCTCTGTGCTCATTCCCCTAAAAATGAAAATTAAAAAAAAAAAAAGACACTTTTCTTAACAGTTTTCTACTATGCGTAATGAAGATACCATGGGAAATGTTCTCACATTTCTTAACCTGGAAGAGGGTTTCTAATGTGGAAGAGATATCTGTTTATGATGTTCTTCAGAAAGTGTGATATTTGCTGAGGCATTAAGGTAACATGCTGACGTTATATTCTGTTTGTCTCTAGAATTGATATTCCACCAGCACACAATACCAGGTTTTCTTCCCTGTGCAAACGGTCATTCCAATTCCTATAATATTTACACTGATGATATAAAGCTGCAAAGGCCAAATGCTGGGAGAGGTGAAAACATGTTTATTGAAATTATGTGTGTGTCTTTTCAAAGGCAGTGCAAAGGACAGAGTACAATCTTGGCCACAGAGATATGAATTGAGAACATCTTGTAAGCAGGAATTTGAACTTTAATTTTTTTCTTTTCTATTTTTTCCTTTTCCTTCCTCATCTGTAAACAATACAATTTATTGATTCGTAAAGAAAAGGTGAAGATACTAAAATAGGAGTTTTATCAACACTGGTGAACATAGTTGCCTATTGTCCATTACCATTTCTTTCATTTTTTTTATTATGTGCACCTCAGTTTTCTTTTTTTCTTTCTTTCTTTTTTCCTTTTTTTTTTTTTTTTTTTTTTTTTGAGACCGAGTTTTGCTCTCGTT
>NW_022295178.1:0-1560 GCF_002776525.5 Piliocolobus tephrosceles
CCTTACTTACAGTTAATTTTATTTTTCCCACCAAATTACCCAGTCCTACAATTTTATGTAAACCAGATCGTGTCATTGTTCTACTCAAAATCTCCTGTTAGCTTTAACTCTTACTCCTCCTTTAAGCATTACTCAATGTCTTATTCTTAGTGAAGCTTTCCCTAATAAACCCTAGTGAAACTGCAATCTTTTCACCCACCCAGGCTTACTTTCCTCTTTCTCTTGAAATACTTACTACCTTGTCATATGTGGTGTATTTAATTTACTTTTTCAATTGTCTGTCTTTCGTTATAAAAATGAGAAGGTAAAATCTTTAGATCTGGACTTTTCTTTTTTACTGTCACAATCTAGAACACTCATAAGAGTCACTGTCACATAGTGAGTACTCAAAAACATTTGTTGAATAAATGGCTAAACTACTTTTATTGTGTCATTGAAATCCTCTGCCTTATTTATTATTTTAATCTTTTGCTGATTTCTGAAAATTCTGTGTCAAATGCTACCATTGTGTTTCTAGAATTGGCAATGCCTCACTTTCTGCTTCTGCTTCATATATGTGGTAGCTTTTGTCTTACATGATTCAAGTTTAATGATTAACATTTTCTTATATTACCTTTTGTTAATACGGAATTTATGATGGAATTAAAATCTGGAGTTTCATTAACATTTTAACATTAGCTTTCTTTCATCAGCACTCGCTGGCATATATATCATTTCTCCTATTTTTTTATCTTTAGAATTTTATCTTAGGTGAGTCTCTTAAAAATAAAATAAGGCTATATATTGTTTTGTCTTTTATATCTTTCCTTTAATAGGGTGATAATAAGTGAATTTTATTAAGAAAATTTAAATTTTCAATATGTAACTGATTTGTAATGGTTAATTTCTCAAGTACATATCTTTTTATAACATATTTTTTATGAATCACCAAGATAAATCAGTTATTCCTTCATCCTCTTACTCTTCACCCCATTTTCCTTCTAATAATAGATAAACTAGCATGCTGTCATATCCTCCTGGCCCCCAATCTCCCATGTTGAGTTCATCTGGGGTTGTTTTATTGCAGTTAATAATAATTTGTTTTTAATTTATGTATAAATATTTATATTTTATCATTACATGATTATATTGCATACATATAAATGATATATGTTATGAATATATTATTTATACTTCCAAATTATTAAACATACATTTTAGTGCCTTCTATAATCTTACTATGTTTAAAATATTATATTTTATGACATTATTTTCTTTGGCTGTGCTATATGCTTTCAGTGCTAATTCTTTCAGAGAGAGCAGATGGGTTTTAGATTTCTTATATTAAATTTCTTACTCTTTACAAGTTCTGAACTTTCATTATGTCTTTAAAATGAACTGTTGCTTTGCTATGTTCTGTTCACATTTCACATAATGGATTGACTGGTTTCAAAATAATTTTCCTTAAATCTCTGTGAATATTGCAGCATCATCTTTCAACATGTAATTTTGTTAATGAAATGTCAACATAGTTTTCCTTCTTTTGTTTTCTAGATATGGTCTTGCTCTGAAAGTTTTTAG
>NW_022295179.1:0-3789 GCF_002776525.5 Piliocolobus tephrosceles
ACCATCCACACCGTGCACCAGAGAAAAACTGCAGGCTTCTCGGTGGATGGTGAGGTGAGATCATGCAGAGTGACTAGGCTTGGGCTCCTGACCAGCGTGGAACCTGATGATGCCTTTAGGTAGAACCTGACATGCCTCCGTGTGTACATAGCAAAGAGAATGCAGTGTTTTGAGGTGGAAGGTTCTGGGAGTGTTGGCCGTTGGTGACTGTCCTGCCATGGAGGACTTTGAATGCAGGCACTGGTTTAGAATAACCCTGGTTTCCTGGTCCTGGATGTGGGCATCCCTGAATATCCCGGGCTGGAGGAAGGCAGGGCAGATGGGTGGGTGACAAGAGGTCAGGTGTTTCCAGCTGTGGAGAGATGCCATCAGATGGCCAAGATAAGGAGGGTGGTGGCCGGGGGACCAAAGCAGGGGTGCGTGGAAATGCCATGTTTGCCGGGGCGTGGGGAGGACCTGTTGAACTCTATTCCTGGGCAACAGTTCTTCCATTCTCAGGAATCTGTGCCATTGTAATTGACTAGTAAATTCTGTAATTGCTTTAGTTACTGTTAAGTCCCCATCCCGATTACCATGAATTAGCAACAGTGATAACAGTTTCCCTGGTCAAGCCTTGCCAAGAATAAACTGGAACTAGTTTTAGTTGCCTTGAGTTCCCTCCAAATCGGATTGGTTAGTGGATTGTGTCCCCACAGCTGCTGCAGTTCCTCCTGGGCCTGTCAGCCACATTCTAGACATTCACATCTCAGCTCAGATGCAGGTGTGCACGTTATTTATAGAAAATCGCACTGCACTGTGATCGGCTGGAGCTGACATTTTCTAGGTGGGAGGTGGAGGCCGAGGACCTGTGAGGGACTGTCCGAGCGTCCTCATTGACTTGGAGCAGGTGCACATCTGTTCTTCAAAAGTTCTAATGGGATGAAATTAGAAATACGAATTTTTAACATTCACGTGTTATGAACTCTGTTCAATGATTTCCTCTGAAATGAGACTATTTGCAGATGAGGCAGTCAGCCTGCCGCTCTCCTTAGAACTCTCTTAGACCTTGATGCCATCCTACGGCCTCTTCCTGGGTGTGGGGTGCTCTGCTTGAAGCCAAACCAAAGGAAAGAACGTGGTCAGTGAGCATTACTACTGTAGCCAGCTCAACGCACACACCCACTGGGAGGGGGCCAGATCCCTTAGCATTTTAAATGCATTTAACGGTAAACCAGCAAGTCAGCCAGTGCTTTCTGTAACCAAGCTGCCTGGCTCATGGAAGCCTGACACTTGACTTTTCGGAAGAGAATACTTCTGTGGAGTGTCAATATTTGTCTCATTTCTTGAGATTTTGTTCAAAGTGATGAACGTGTGTAAATTAGGACCTTTTTGTGTAAATTAGGCCACAGAGCTCTCTAGACGTGGGAGTAAACGGCTGTGAAAGATGCTGCCTGATGTGAGCCATGGCCAGGCACTTTGGAACCTGGGATCCCATCTCCAGCCTTTCAAAGGATGTAGAGGAATACAAAATGCAGATGGGAAAGTTCATATTTTTGGTATCTGTTCTTTTGAAATCAAAGTGCAAAGGGAAAGTTTTGCCTTGAGGTCTTACCCCATACTTGTTTTTCTCCTGAGGTTTTAAAATTTTCTTAACTGCTTTTTTCTCCCCCGATCCTTGGGGAACTTCTATCTCCATATCTTAAAATATGTGGTTAAATTCAACACTGAAATTTAAAAATATGCTTCATATTTTTCTTTTAACTGATATATCTGACATTGGTGAAGAATTAAGTGGGTATATTGGTTTATTTTTATTTTTTTGAGACAGTCTTACTCTGTTGCCCAGGCTGGAATGCAGTGGCATGATCTTGGCTCACTGCAGCCTCACCTCCTGGTTCACGCCATTCTCCTGCCTCAGCCTCCTGAGTAGCTGGGATTATAAGTGCCTGCCACCATGGATGGTTCATTTTTGTATTAGTAGAGATGGGGTTTCAACATGTTGTCCAGGCTGGTCTTGAACTCCTGACCTCAGGTGATTCACTCACGTTGGCCTCCCAAAGTGCTGGGATTACAGGCATGAGCCACCACACTCAGCCTGGGATATTCTTGATTGTAACTGTAATAGATCCCTTTAACAAAAACAAAACAGAACAACCAAAGAAAAAGCTGTCTGAAAAGTCCTGAAATTAAAGAGCTCACTTGGACAGGAATTTGAACACCAGTTGAATGGCCCTGCACAAACCATAGTTACATGGGCCACTCGGCCTGTTAGATCCTTAGGGTATTTGAAGTCGTGGGGATATTTGCATTTCTGTCTCTGGATATCGTGTTAGTACAAATTCAGCTAGTGTTTGAGGGCCAGGCTCAGATCTGGGAAAACAAGAGCCCTTGCCCTCACGTGTGTGTGTGTGTGTGTGTGTGTGTGTGTGTGTGTGTGTGTGTGTGTTAGGAAAATAGAAAGCATAAGATACTTTTTTCAATGAGCTAGGAAGATGGAAAAACAAGCTTAAGATGTTTACTTGAGAAGAAGGGAGGTGCAAGGAATACTCAGCTTTGCTGCTGCTGAAGGAGGCCCCTGGCAGAGGCCGTTTCAGAGGTGGGGTCTCTCTGAGAAAGGTGTAAGAGGGAAATAGGATGCCCCATCTGGTTTGCCAGAGGTGGGGAAAGTATCCCCAAAACAGCCTCAGCATTCTGGCAAAGGCTTCAGAAAACCAGCTAGAGTGTGGGACCTTGTTCGCGGCTGGGTAGAAGGAAAACATTGCTGGTCCTTAGGACTGTACTGTTCTTCCACTGCTATAAAGAACTACCTGAGGCTGGGTAATAAGGAAAAAAAGGTTTAGTCGGCATACAGTTCTGTGGGCTGTACAGGCTTGTACATCTGGAGAAACTTAAGATCAGGGCGGAAGGTGAAGGGGAGGCAGGCATGCCTTCACATAGCTGGAAGGGGAAGGTGCCATGCACCTCCAAACAACCAGATGTCAGGAGAACTGTCACGAGGACAGCACTTGGGGGATTGTGCTAAACCATTAGAAACCACCGCCATGAGTCAATCGCCTCCCACCAGGGCCCACCTCCAACACGGGGTTACAGTTCAGTGTGAGATTTGGTCGAGGACAGAGTCACACCATGTCGGGCTTCCCATTCATCTGCACGTGCTTTGCAAATGGTTCTGTCATTGGTTTTTGTTTCTGTTGATACATAATATATGTACATATACTCAGAGTGCATGTGATATCTTGATTCATCCCTATATTGATGAAATCTGGGTACTTGGGATGTCTTTCACTTGAAACATTTTCTTTTCCTTGTGCTGGTTATGTTCAAATGACTCTCTCCTAGCTGTTTTGAAACACACAGTAGATGACCCACTGCCATCCCCCTGCTGATTTGTCAATAGTAGGTCTTGTGCTCCCATGAGGCTGTGTGTGTGCCCATTACCAGCCTCTGCCCATCCTGTTTGAGTGGGCTCTGCTGGGCCCTGTTGACCACCTACTCTTGGCCTCCATGAGATGTGCTCTCAGCTCCTGCTTATGAGTGAGAACATGCGCTGTTTCTTTGCTTGGCTCGTTTGCTTCACGTAATGTCCTCCAGCTCCATCCATGCTGCCGCCGATGACAGGGCTCTCCGCCGTGTGCTGGAGTATTGCTCCTGTGTATGTTTGGGCCACGTTCCCTTCATCCCCTGTTGACGGGCACTCAGGTGATTCCAGACCTTGGCTGCTGTGGATGGTGCTGCATTGAAGCTGGGAGCAGTCACTGGCTTTATACTCAGGGGACGTGAGCCATTTCTTTGTTCTCAAGCAGCCTATCC
>NW_022295180.1:0-3973 GCF_002776525.5 Piliocolobus tephrosceles
ATTGAAGTTAATAGAAACAGCAAGTAAATGGTTCAGACATTCACCGTCAATTTAGTGTTGTTGGAAGTTGCTGTGCAAAAACCTTCTAACAAAAGGAATTCACTACCTAATTTTATTTAAACTAATAAATGTATTAAACTAATAAATGTATTTTAGGATTCTAGCAACTTGACATCTAAATTGCTAATCTTTTTATGGTGAAACTCTTGAGAGTTTATTAAAAAATATATTTTGCTTCAGCACATCAAAGAAAACTATAGTTCTTAATGACATAGAAAGCAGGATCTCAAAACAGGACAAATATTAGACTTGGGCCAAGATACCTCTGTGTTCCAGTCTCAATTCTATTATTTGGCTCTATGATAATGAAGTTTCTCTGGACCTCAGTTATCTTAGCTGATGTTTACAGAAGTCCTTTCTAGCATCCTTTGTTTCTCAGGCATGTTATGAGAAGCAAACCTTTATGTACATTTTCTTTCTAAGGAGACATTAAACATCCTTTGCAAACCAACCAAAGAGCATGTAGGAAATAATACTAACCGTCAAGGAGAGCTGGAAAGATGGCCAAATAGGAACAGCTCTGGTCTGCTGCTCCCAGTGAGATTGACACAGAAGGCCCGTGATCTCTGCATTTCCCATTTCATCTCATTGGGACTGGTTGGACAGTGGGTGCAGCCCACAGAGGGTGAGCCGAAGCACAGGGGGTCAGGGGATTTCCCTTTCCTAACCAAGGGAAGCCGTGAGAGACTGTACCGCACCCTCAGGCCCAGATACTGCGCTTCTCTCACAGCCTTTGCAACTGGTAAGCCAGGAGATTCCCTCCAGTGGTGCCTGGCTTGGCAGGTTCTACCCCCACAGAGCCCAGCAAGCTGAGATCCACTGGCTTGAAAATCTCACTGCTAGCACAGCAGTCTGAGGTCTGTCTACCTGGGACACTCGAGCTGGGTGAGGGGAAGGGCGTGTGCCATTGCTGAGGCTTGAGTAGGCTGTTTTCCCCTCACAGTGTAAACAAAGCCGCCAGGAAGTTGGAACTGGGCTGAGTCCACCACAGCTCAGCAAGGCCGACTGCCCCTCTAGATTAGATTACTCCTGTCTGGGTGGGGCATCTCTGAAAAAAAGACAGCAGCCCCAGTCATAGACTTACAGATAAAACCCCCATCTCACTGGGGCAGAGCACCTGGGGGAAGGGGCAGTTGTGGGCGCAGCTTCAGCAGACTTACTTACTTAGCAGTCCCCACCTGGCAGCTCTGAAGAGAGCATCTCTTCTCCCGGTGCAGTGCTCAGCTCTGATTGATAAGGCACAGACTCTCTACTCAAGTGGGTCCCTGACCCCCATGTATCCTGACTGGGAGACACTTCCCAGTAGGTTCCCAGTAGGGGCTGACAGATACCTCATACAGGAGAGCACTGGCTGGCACCTGGCAGGTACCCCTCTGGGACGAAGCTTCCAGAGGAAGACATAGGCAGCAATCTTTGCTGTTTTGCAGCCTCTGCTGGTGATACCCAGACAAACAGGGTCTGGAGTGGACCTCCAGCAAAACAGCAGAGAGTCCTGTTAGAAGGAAACTAACAGAAAAGAATTGCACATCCACCCAGAGAAACCCCCACCTGAAGGTCACCAACATCAAAGGCCAAAGGTAGATAAATCCACAAAGATGGGGAAAAACCAGCACAAAATGGCTGAAAATTTCAAAAACCAAAACGCCTCTCCTCCTCCTAAGGATCACAACTCCTCGCCAGCAAGGGAACAGAACTGGACAGAGAATGAGTTTGACAAATTGACAGATGTAGGCTTCAGAAGGTGGGTAAAAACAAACTCTTCCAAGCTAAAGGAGCATGTTCTAACCCAATGCAAGGAAGCTAAGAACTTTGAAAAATAGGTTAGAGGAATTGCTAACTAGAATAACCAGTTTAGAGAATGACTTGATGGAGCTGAAAAACACAGCGCAAGAACTTCATGAAGCATACACAAGTATCAATAGCCGAATCAATCAAGTGGAAGAAAGGATATCAGAGATTGAAGGTCAAGTCAATGAAATAAAGCATGAAGACAAGATTAGAGAAAAAAAGAGTGAAAAGAAATGAACAAAGCCTCCAGGAAATATGGGACTATGTGAAAAGACCAAATTTACATTTCATTAGTGTACCTGAAAGTAGTGTTCACAGTATTTCCTTAATTTGAATGTTGGCCTGTCTTGCTAGGTTGGGGAAGTTCTTCTGGATAATATCCTGAAGAGTTTTCTCCAGCTTGGTTCCATTCTCTCCTTCACTAAGGTATTCCTCAAGAAGAGCAACCCCAAGACACATAATCATCAGATTCACCAAGGTTGGCTTGCCCACAAAGGAAGCACATCAGACTAATAGCAGATCTCTCAGCAGCAACCCTACAGGCCAGACGAGAGTAGGGGCCAATATTCAACATTCTTAAAGAGAAGAATTTTCAACCCAGAATTTCATATCCAGCCAACCTAAGTTTCATAAGTGAAAGAGAAATAAAATCCTTTACAGACAAGCAAATGCTGAGAAATTTTGTCACCACCAGGCCTGCCTGACAAGAGCTCCTGAAGGAAGCACTAAATCTGGAAAGGAAAAACTAGTACCAGCCACCACAAAAACATACCAAATTGTAAAGACCATCGACGCTATGAAGAAACTGCATCAATTAATGGGCAAAATAACCAGCTAGCATCATAATGACAGGATCAGATTCACACATAACAATATTAACTTTAAATGTAAACAGGATAAATGCCCCAATTAAAAGACACAGATTGGCAAATGGGACAAAGAGTCAAGACCCATTGGTGGGCTGTATTGGGGAGACCCATCTCACATGCAGAGACACACATAGGCTCAACATAAAGGGATGGAGGAATACTTACCAAGCAAATGGAAAGCAAAAAAAAAAAAGGCGGGGTGGGGATGCAATCCTAGACTCTGATAAAACAGACTTTAAACATACAAACAAGGGCATTACATAATGGTAAAGGGATCAATGCAATAAGAAGGGATAACTATCCTAAATATATATGAACCCTATACTGGAGCACCCAGATTCATAAAGCAAGTTCTTAGAGACCTACAAAGAGACTTGGACTCCCACACAGTAATAGTGGGAGACTTTAACACCCTACTATCAATATTAGACAACCCAACGAGACAGAAAATTAACAAGGATGTTCATAACTTGAACTCAACTCTGGACCAAGCAGACCTAATAGACGTCTACCAATCAACAGAATGTACATTCTTCTCAGCACCACATTGTACTTATTCTAAAATTGACCACATAATTGGAAGTAAAACACTCCTCAGCAAATGCAAAAAAAAGGGAAATCATAATAAACGGTCTCTCAGACCACAGTGCAATCAAATTATAACTCACCCAGGATTAAGAAACTTACTCAAAACCACACAATGACAGGGAAGCTGAACAACCTGCTCCTGAATGACTACTTGGTAAATAACGAAATGAAGGCAGAAATAAAGATGTTCTTTGGAACCAATGAGAACAACGATACAATGTACCAGAATCTGTGGGGCACACTTAAAGCAGTGTGTAGAGAGAAATTTACAGGACTAAATGCCCACAAGAAAAAGCAGGAGAGATCTAAAATTGACACCCTAACATCACAATTAAAAGAACTAGAGAAACAAGAGCAAACAAATTCAAAAGCTAGTGGAAGGGCAAGAAATAACTAAGATCAGAACAGAACTGAAGGCAATAGAGACACAAAAAAACCCTTCAAAAATTCAGTGAATCCAGGAGCTGGCTTTTGGAAAAGATGAACAAAATAAAAAGAGTGCTAGCCAGACTAATAGAGAAGAATCAAATGGACACAGTAAAAAAGGACAAAGGGGAAATCACCACCAATCCCACAGAAATACAAACTACCATCAGAGAATACTATCAACACCTCTAGGCAAATAAAGTAGAAAATCTAGAAGAAATGGATAATTTCCTGGACACATA
>NW_022295181.1:0-2696 GCF_002776525.5 Piliocolobus tephrosceles
GACAACAGTGTCATCAAACTGCTCAATGAAAACACCAGCATATCTCTTTGAGATGAATTCACCCATCCAAATGTAGTTTCTCAGAAAGTTTCTTTCTAGTTTTTATCTGAGGATATTTCCTTTTCCACCATAGGCTTCAATGCACTCCCAAATATCCCTTCTGAGACACCATAAAAACAGTGATGCCAAAGTGCTCCCTTAACAGAAATATTTAGCCCTATGAGATGAATGAACCAATCACAAAGGAGTTTCTCTAAAAGCTTCTCTCCAATTTTTACCAGAATAATTTTCTTTTTTCACCTGAGGCCTCTACACACTCCCAAATATACCTTTGTAGTTTCCACAAAAACAGTGCTAGCAAACTGCGCAATGAAAAAAAGGTGTAACTCTCTAAGATGAATTTACCCATCACAAAGTAGTTTCTCAGAAAGCTTCTTTATAGTTTATGTCTGATGATACTTCCTTTTTCACCATTGGCTTCAATGTGCTCCCAAATAATTCTTCTCAGGTACCACAAAAACAGTGATGCTGAACTGCTCAATCAACAAAAAGATTAAACTCTATGAGGTGAATACAAGCATCACAAAACCATTTCTCAAAAAGCTTCTCTCCAGTTTTTATCTGATGTTATTTCCCTTTTCACCATAGACTTCTAGGAGCTCCCGAACATCCCTTTGCAGATTCCATAAAAACAGTGCCGCCAAACTGCTCAAAGAAAACAAAGTTGGAACTCTGTGATGAATTCCCCCATCACAAAGAAATTTCTCAGAAAGGTTCTTTATAGTTTTTATCTCAGGATATTTCCTTTTCCACCATCGACTTCCATACACTCCCAAATATACCTTCTCAGACACCACAAAAACAGTGATGCCAAGCTGCTCTCCCAATGGAAAGCTCTAACTCTATGAGATGAATGCATGCACCACAAAGGAGTTATCACAAAATTTCTCTCCAATTTCAATCTGAAGATATTTCCTTTTCCAGCATTGGCAACTACCCACTCTGTAATATCCCTTTCTGTATTCCAAAAAAAAAAAAACTGTGTTACCAAACTCCTCAATGAAGAGAAAGATTTTTCTCTGTGAGATGAATTCACCCATCACAAGACAGTGTCTCAGAAAGCTTCTTTCTAGTTTTTATCTGAGGATATTTCCTTTTTCACCATAGGCTTCTCTGCACTATGAATATTGCTTTGTAGATTCCACAAAAACTGGGTAATCAAACTGCTCAATGAAAAGAATGGTTTACCTCTGGGAGATGAATTCACTCACCACAAATAAATTTCTCAGAAAGATCCTTTCCAGTTTTCAACTGTATATATTTACTTTTATACCCTCAGTGTCAATTTGTTTCAAATATCCCTTCTCAGACACCAAAAACACAGTGAGACCATACTGCTATATCAATAGAATGGTTTATCTCTATGAGATAACATCACAAAACAGTTTCTCAAAAACCTTCTCTCCAGTTTTTATCTGAAGATATTTCCATTTTCACCATAGACCTCTATGAGCTCCTGAAAAATCCCTTTGCAAATTCCTCAAAAACAGTAATACCAAACTGCTCGATGAAAAGAAAGGTGTAACTCTTTGAGAAGAATTCACTGATCACAAAGCAGTTTCTCAGAAAGCTTCTTTCTAGTTTTATCTGAGGATAATTCCTTTTTCACTATAGACCTCAATTTGCACCGGAATATGCCATTACAGATTACATGACAACAGTGTTAGCAAACTGCTCCATCAAAAGAAAGGTGTAACCCTGTGAGATGAATTCACACATCTCAAAGAACTTCCTCAGAAAGCTTCTTTCTAGTTTATATCTGAGGTTATCTCTTCGTCACCATAGGTTTTAATGTGATCCAAAATATCCCTTCTCATATTCCCCAAAAACAGTGCTACCAAACTGATTTATGGAAAGTGTCATGTAACTCTTTGAGATGAATTAACACATCACAAAGCAGTTTCACAGAAAGCTTCTTTTTAGTGTTTATATGAGGATATTTCCTTTGTCACCCAAAGCTTCAATGTGCTCCAAAATATCCCATTGCAGATTCCAAGAAAACAGTGTCAGCAAACTGCTTAATGAAAAGAACAGTGTAACTCTGTGAGGTAAACTCACACGTCACAAACAGGTTTTTCAGAAAGTTTCTTTCGAGATTTTATCTGAGGATATTTCCTTTGTCACCATAGGCTTCAATGGGTTGCAAAATATGTCTTCTCAGATTCCCCAAAACCAGTGCTACCCAACTGCTCCATGAAAAGAATGGTGTATCTCTGTGAGATGAATTCATACATCACAAAATAGTTTCTCAGAAAGCGACTTTCTAGTTTTTGTCTTAGGATATTTCCTTTTTCAACATTTCCCTCAATGCACTCATGAATATCCCTTTGCAGATTCCACAAAAATAGTGTTAGCACACTGCTCAATGAAAAGAAAGGTGTAAATTGGTGAGATGAATTCACCCATCACAAAGCAGTTTCTCAGAAAATTTCTTTTTGTTTTTTGTCTGAGGATATTTCCTTTGTCACCATAGGTTTCAAGAGAAACTTTTAGCAATATGCGATGAATGCACACATCAGAAAATATTTTCTCCAAAAGCTTCTCTCCAGTTTTTACCTGGAGAATTTTATTTTTTCACCTTAGGCCTCTAGGAGCTCCCAAATATCCCTTTGCAGATTCCATAAAAACAATGCTAC
>NW_022295182.1:0-4716 GCF_002776525.5 Piliocolobus tephrosceles
GGAGCTTGCAGTGAGCCAAGATACTGCCACTGCAGTCCAGCCTGGGCGACACAGCAAGACTCTGTCTCAAAAAGAAAAAAAAACAAAAAAGGGATACACTCAGTAGACTCAATTTACTGATAAGAAAATTATAATCCGTACAGCAATCACTATATAAATATAAATACTTATCTATATAGGAAGAGATATGGCCAAAAAGGCAATTTAAGGCAATTTAATGTAATTAATTAAATTTAAATGCAATACTAACTGTTGCATTGTTAAACTGATTAAAATACAGCAATAAAAACTAATCACAAAAAAACAGAAGAGAAGTAAGAGGGAAAATCAATGTTAAGAACAAACAGCAGAAGACTTCTACTTCTGTCCAAGATAGACTAAGATAGTGAAGAGAAAGTCACAAGGGAAAGTGGAAAATGTCTTGAAGGGAATGGCAACAAATATGAAATTTATCAAAACTTGAGATGTAGGCTGGGGCAGTGGTGGCTCACGCCTGTTAATGGCTTGAGCTCAGGAGCTTGAGACCAGCCTGGGCAACATGGTGCGACCCTGTCTCTACAACAAATACAAAAACATTAGCCAGATAAGGTGGCGCGCACCCATAGTCCCAGCTACTTGAGGGGCTAAGACAGGAGGATCGCTTGAACCCAGGAGGTTGAGGCTTCAGTGAGCCAAGATCACACCACTGCCCTCCGGCCTGGGTGACAAATTGAGACCCTGTCTCAAAACAACAACAACAGTGGCAAAAACAAAAACAAAAAAACAACACAACTTGTGGGATTCAATAAAATCAACAGAGAGGAACTTACAGCATATATATTTTCATTAGAAAAGAATATCTAAAAGAAAACACCTAAGTTTCCACCTTTATAAGTTAGAAAAGAAGAGGAAAATATAACACGTAGTTATATAGTTATATAACAAGTAGTAGGAAGGAAATAATAAAGAGCAGAAATTTAACAAAATACAAAACAGGGAGATGGCATAAAAAATTAACAAAGCCCAAAACTTTCTTTAAAAAGGTCAACAAAACGGAACAATTCTATTTGGACTGGTCAAAATAAATAAATAAATAAAATTAAAACAAAGAAAAATCCAGAACACAAATCACCAACATCTGGCTGGGTGTGGTGGCTCACACCTGTAATCCCAGCACTTTGGGAGGCCGAGGCAGGTGGATCACGTGAGGTCCGGAGTCACGACCAGCCTGTCCAACATGGTGAAACCCCGTCTCTACTAAAAATACAAAAAATTAGCCATGTGTGGTGGCATGCACCTGTACTCCCAGTTACTCAGGAGGCTGAGGCAGGAGAATCACTTGAACCAGGGAGGCGGAGGTTGCAGTGAGCCAAGATCCTGCCACTGCACTCCAGCTTGGGTAACAAGAGCAAGGCTCCATCTCAAAAAAAAAAAAAATTAAGTTAAAAAAAAATTTTACCAACATCAGGAATAACAATGGGGTAATAACCACCAATGCTAGCAAAATTAACAAAATAATAATAAAATACTATTGGCGGCCAGGTGCAGTGACTTGCGCCTGTAATCCCACACTCTGGGAGGCCAAGGCGGGTGGTTCACCTGAGGACAGGAGTTCAAAACCAGACTGGCCAACATGGCAAGATCCTCTCTCTACTAAAAACAAAAAAAATTAGCTGGGCATGGTGGTGCCTGCCTGTAATCCCAGCTACTTGGGAGGCTGAGGCAGAGAATCACTTGAACCTGCGAGGTGGAGTCTGCAGTGAGCCGAGATCATGCCACTGCACTCCAGCTTGGGTGACAGAGCAAGACTCCATCTCAAAAATAAATAAATAAATAAATAAATAAATACTATTGGCAATGTTAGTCCAACAGTTTCAGCAACTTGTACAAAGTAGTCTTGGAAAAATAGAGCACACCAAAATTGACTTAAGTATATGAAAACAGGCTGGGCCTAAGGGCTCATGCCTGTGATCCCAACACTTTGGGAGTATGAGGCAGGAGGATAGCTTGAGCCCAGATGTTCGAGACCAGCCTCGGCAACAAAGCAAGACCACTTGTCTCTACAAAAAATAGAAAAAGAAAAAAATATTAGCCAGGCATGGTGTGCTTGTGGTCCCACCTGTTCAGGAGGCTGAGGCAGGAGGATCATTTGAACCCGGGAGTTTGAAGCTGCAGTGAGCTATGACTACATCACTGCACTCTCACCTATTGATCTTGGCTCACTGGGCAACAAAGTGATACACTGCTAAAAAAAAAAAAAAAGAAAAAAAAAAAAGAAAGAAAGAGAAAGAGAGGAAGGCATGGAGGGAAGACAGAAAAGAGAAACGAGAGAAAAAGGAATGTCCCTATAATTTTGCCAAAAAACAAATTTATCAGAAATTTTCCCAGAAAAGTTTCAGTTTCTCATGAAGTTCTATATAGAATTCAAAGAAAAACGACACCAAATTTACACAAACTGTTTCATTTTAAGTGACAAGCATAATCCTCAACAAGCACCTGACAAAACCACTATAATTCTTAAAGAAACAGAGAATGAAAGTACCTGACAAAAATAAAATACATGTCAGGAGATGCACAAGTGAATTTACAGTATCCTAAGAGTTTCAGAGGATTCAGAAAGAGGAAAAAAGTACATAGTAACATTAACTTTTTTTTAAGCTAATAGAGAAGGTAGAATGGAATGAGTGAAACGAACCAGAATAGGAAAGACAAATACAAAACATTTAATAAGATGGAAGGTTTACACCAGGTGCAGTGACTCATTCCTGTCATCCCAGCACTCTCAAAGCTGAGGCAGGAAGATCACTTGAGCCTGGGACTACAAAGCTACAGTGAGCTAGGATCCTGCTACTTGTACTCCAGCCCGAACAACAGAATGAAAACCTGTCATTTAAAAACAAAACAAAGCAAAACAAAACAAAAAAACCCAGAAGTTTGGAATAGTGAAGGCCTTTCTAACTAATAACTCAAAATACAGACACCATGAAAGATTAATAAATTGAACAAAATGAAGTAAAAAACCATGCATGGTAAAAAAAAAAAAAAAAAAAAGTTTTTTTCAAAAGCACAATATAAATAAAGACTAACCAGATGGGCAAAAATTAGTCCAACTCATATCAAAACAGCATAATAATATATGAGGGGCTCCTTATGAACGCTCCAATAAATCACACTAAAAAAATCAATAACTGTGGCTGGGCACGGTGGCTCACACCTGTAGTCCCACCACTTTGGGAGGCTGAGGTGGGTGGATCCCATCTCTACTAAAAATAAAAAAATCAGCTGGGCATGGTGGCGTGCGCCTATAATCCCAGCTATTCGGGTGAGTGAGACAGGAGAGTCCCTTGAACGGGGGAGGCAGAGGCTGCAGTGAGCCAAGATCAAGCCACTGCACTCCAGCCTACGTGACAGAGGGAGACCCTGTCTCAAAAAAAAAAGAAAAGAAAAAAGAAATATCAACAACCAAGTCAAAAAGCAGACCACAGAAAAAAAAAATTGCTCTTCAAACTATAAAAAAAGTCAACTTCAGTAATACTAACAGAAATGCAAAACTACTGCTTGGATATACAAACTTTTACCTGTTGTTAGATTACCAAAGGTATGAAGAACAGCTTTTTTATTCGTATATTGGTAAAACTGGGAACATATATTCATAAAACTACAGGCAGAATAATTTGGGACTATCTATCAAAATTAATTGCAACACTCCTTTGACCCAATGTTTCCACCTATGGAAATTAATAATCCTATAGATATACTTGTATACAAGCAAATGACACATATACAAGAGTGAGTCATCAAAGTAGAAGATCAGAAAGTGCATCAACAACTGATCAATTAGATAACATGGTTAAAAAATAAAAAAAAAAAAAGCTCTATACTGAAAACAGGATAAATTGTTCATGCCGGGTGCGGTGGCTCACGCCTATAATCTCAGCATTTTGGAAGGCCGAGGCAGTAGGCTCATTTGAGGTCAGGAGTTCAACACCAGCCTGGCCAACATAGTGAAACCTCATCTCTACTAAAAAGACAAAAATTGGCTGGGCGTTGTGGCGCATATCTGTAATCCCAGCAACTTGGGAGGCTGAGGCAGGAGAATCGCTTGAGCCCAGAAGGTGGAGGTTGCAGTGAGCTGAGACTGCACCACTGCATTCCAGCCTGGGCGAATGAGCGAAGCTTCAAATAAAAAAAGAAAATTGAAGAAAAAAGAAAACAAAGTCTCAAAAAAAAAAAAGAAAGAAAGAAAAGAAAAGAAAAAAAAACAAGGTAAATTATTCAGTGAAATAAATTAAGATGCTGAAGAGTATATAATAGTAACCCATTTGTATAAAGATGGAGGCAGTAAATAAGTATTTGTCTATTCACATTTGAATATGCAAAAGAAACCTAGAAAGACATGCAAGAAAAGACATCAAAAAGAGGGTGAAGGATATGAACAGACACTTCTCAAAAGAAGATATTTATGTGGTCAACAAACATGTGAAAAAAAGCTCATCATCACGGCTCATTAGAGAAATGCAAATCAAAACCACAATAAGATACCATCTCATGCCAGTTAGAATGGTGATCATTAAAAAGTCAGGAAACAACAGATGCTGGAAAGGATGTGGAGATACAGGCACACTTTTACACCATTGGTAGGAGTGTAAATTAGTTCAATCATTGTAGAAGACAGTGTGGCGATTCCTCTCAGTGACCACTTTAAATCTTATTTTACATGTAATAAAACCACTTTCT
>NW_022295183.1:0-5640 GCF_002776525.5 Piliocolobus tephrosceles
CCTCAGGGAAGCTAAATTTGAACTTTCACCACTGAGGAATCGGTCATTTACAGTCACTCACCCTCAATGCACAAGAGGGCTCAAGACTCTGCACCAGACTTCAACACTCAGGGTTAGGGTCAGGGTCAAACTCACAAGTTTGACAAAATGTATTTACTTGGGATGACAGAAGAGATGTAGCTTCACAACCCCCCACCTCCACGGTTTGCTTAGCCCCTTCACCAGTGGATCTCACCAACAGCTGACACATCCACGCCTCATCCATGGCAGCACAGAAACCACTTGGAAGACAGCCACTCCCACCAAGCTTCCTGACTTTGGTGTTTAAAATCTGCATCATTTAAAATCTGCATCTTGGGCCGGGCGCGGTGGCTCAAGCCTGTAATCCCAGCACTTTGGGAGGCCGGGACAGGTGGATCACGAGGTCAGGAATTCGAGACCATCCTGGCTAACACAGTGAAACCCCATCTCTACTAAAAATACAAAAAACTAGCCGGGCGAGGTGGTGGGCGCCTGTAGTCCCAGCTACTCAGGAGGCTGAGGCAGGAGAATGGCGTAAACCCGGGAGGCGGAGCTTGCAGTGAGCTGAGATCCGGCCACTGCACTCCAGCCTGGGCGACAGAGCAAGACTCCGTCTAACAAAAAAAAAAAAAACTCTGCATCTCATGAGTGAGATTACACTCCTCCGAACAACGACATTGCCACTGTCATTTCACCCGAAAGGGCTTTAGGAAATGACATGCGGTCCAGACACCAGAGGTCGCCGGCCGCCTTACTCTAGTCTAATTCCTTTGTGCCTGTGTGGAGGCTTCACAGATACAGCCCATTAATGACCCTATGAGAAGCTCAGGGCGTAGACGAACTCCGTGCTGACTTTTTCCATTTATCACCCTTTTGCTTTGTCCAGAAGACAGCTGAGAAAGGCTGGGGCAGATCATCTCCTCGTGTGTAATGACTCCAGCCACTTCTCTTCACCCCAGGTCACCCCTCAGTCACACGCTTTTGAGAAACCAAAGCAGTTCTGTTCCCTTCACTCTGGGTTCCAAGCACTGAATTCCTCCGTTTTATCAATTAGATTATCAAGCAGCCATTTGTAATCTGGGCTGCAATCTGATACGAAATTTAAAGCTAATTTAAGTTGCAGTAATAGCTCCTATTTACATTATAGATAAGGCATGAATGAAAACTTTAATCTGTTCATAGGACCAACTTTATAAACAAACCAATTATTCAAGCAATGATTGTCTTCGGTTACATGCAAATTACTTTGCTCATAAAAGATTTTCCAATAGGAATTTTTAAATCCATGGTCTGTCTTTCCTGAGCCTGTCTCTGCACCTTCCCCTGAGTGCACAGCAGGACTTCCCAGGGCATCCCATCAGCAGGCCCACTGAAGAGAGCAAGCCCACAGCCCAGGAATCAAGGCCCAGCCCCAGCAGCCCCCAGTCCAGCCGGGACTTCTTCACCAGCACAGCACCCAGAGGACTTCCAGGTTTAATGCCACGTGTGCGTGGAAAGTAGAGTGCTGGAAGGACCACAGCAGACATTCAACAATGCAAATTCCCCCCTGGAACAGCCCAGCAACCCTCTGTACCTTCCCCAAAGTACCCATGCCAGGCAGGCGTAGAGTCTAATGGGGGTGCCTAGGAATCAGCATTTAACACGATTCTGATGAATAAAAACGTTTGAGAAGTCGGTCAGCAAGAGGCTGCCGTGGCCTCCACTCATTTGCAGGCTCTGAAGAGACACAGATTCAGGTAACAAGCCGGACAGGACAGGACAAGGATGGGGAGGTGGAGGGCAAATTCCATGGACCACCAACCACCCCGCCATCCCCACTGAGACTCCGCAATTTAAGGAGAGACAAAGCCAGGGAGAAAAGATGCCCACACCACATGAGGGACTGAGATTTCACCTAAAGCACGCAGCATGTGGCTGAGGGCCAAGGTTGGGCAAGCCAGGAGCACAGAACGGGGTTCACAGGCCGGGGGGTGTCCCCCACACCCAGACCCCGTGCAGACCTCCCAAGCTCTGCCTCTGTCTGCTGCCTGGTTTATTTCCTTCCCCCTTTCTACTGTGTTGGTTTCTCAGCCGCCACCCACCACCACACACCCCTCTCTACAAGCTTGGTGGACTCAAAAGAGCGGGGGCGGGTAAGCTCTGGGCTCTGGGGCCAACATCCTGCCAGAGACATTAGTTCCAACCCACCCAGCTGTGATGTGAGCCCCCGAGATTTCTCAAATGTGAGATGGGAGGTGACTGAACCCACTCACCAGGACGGCTGTGCAGACTGAGATTACATATAGCCACACTTCGGCGTCCAGCACACGTAGGACCCCAGTCGTGTTGCACCTGATGGGAATTTTCTCTATGCCCCCTCTGCTACCAGAGCCAACTCCCAGCAGTAGCTGTGGAGGGTGCATCCTCTATTCTCATTCCACTCACCTCCCATGGCTTCACTCAGTGGCCTGCCACGCAGCGGCCACCAGCAAATCCGGCCCCACTGGATAACCGACCACCAGCCCCCCCTCACTTTGGGGCGTCTTCCACTTGCAGTTCCGAAGCAGGCCGAGAAACCGCCCTCAAGGGCTGTCACCTGTTCCTTATTGCACGTAATGACCTGCCACGCAGGACCACCAGCAAACCCAGCTCCATCATCCAGGATCCTAAGGATAACCGAACTCCCACCCCCCACCTTGGAGCGTCTTCCACTTGCGGTGCTGAAGGGGGCTGAGAAACCGCTCTCAAGGGCACTCATCTGTTTCTTATTGCACGTAATGACCTGCCAAGCAGGACCACCAGCAAACCCGGCTCCACCATCCAGGTTCTGGTGGGTAACTGCCCCCCTCCCCCGCTTCCTCCTGCGGTGTCGGGGAGGCTCAGAAACTGCTCTCCAAGGGCACTCATCTGTTCCTTATTGCACTAATACCTCATTTACAGAAATCCACTTGGACTTCCAGCACTGCAGGTGTGACAATTTAGCAATCCCGCTTGCAAGCTCCAAGAGCTTGACGTCACGTCCACCTCACCAGCATCCCAGAGACCCAGCACTGTCCCACTGTGTTTAAAATTCCAAAATACTCCTTCAAAATGCTACTGGCATTTGGTTTGCACATAAAATGCTAAAAACCTTCAAGTGAAACGAGTATCTTCAACAGTTTGATAAAATGACATGTGAGTTACACATCTGCCAAATTGTAAAGCCTCATGCATTTATAACCTTTTATGTATGGTCAAATGGTTCATTCATATAAATTACGAGAATCTCTAAGAAACAGGTTTTTTCTGGCATTAGATGACCAAAGGAAAACTGCGTTCTGGCTGGCTTGCGGGACTGTAGAGGCAGGCATATCTGCTGATACAACAAGCTCCTTCCCACTCACGTGGCCTCATCCCAGGCCCCTCAACCAGATGCCCGCAAGCCTCTGGAGGAGCAAGCTGACCTGCCCACATTTCTCAAATACACAGCTGTTGCTCACACTGCAGATGGAGCTCAAGGCACGAGCAGGCCACCACGCTAAAAATACCAGGCAGCGTCCACGCCAGGTGACGGTGGTTTTCACTCCATCCCAAAGCCCCATGTATGAGTTTACAGCCATGATTACCACATGGATTTTTAGACTCTCAAAACATACTTTACTTTAATGCAACAAAGTTAAAAGACTATCACTCAGATCTAGGCTCTGAAACTGTGGAATAATTATTTGGGAACAGAGCCTCTGCCAGATCAGGATTAGCACTTGGAACAACACCCCCTGACCTCGGTCCACACAAACCCATCCAGACCAGAGGCCTCCTGCACTGTAATTTCTGTGGATTTCTGTAAACGAGGTATTAGTGCAATAAGGAACAGATGAGTGCCCTTGGAAGGCAGTTTCTGAGCCTCCCAACCACAAGGCCACATTAAGGCTGAAGCCCCGCCACCTCCAGAAACACTGTCCCTCACCGAGGTGTGCCTGGCTTCTCCCTTTTCCTCAAACTTAAAACCTGAAAGGACAGGTCTGTGTAGAAAAAAACAAGCTACTTGCGAATCCTCTTCCCAGTTCAGGCTATAGGAAGCTCATTTCAGCCCTCACCGTGTTCTGACTGTGGCTTGGTTCCCATAAGAAATAAAGTCAGAATTCTAGTCCCTGTCTCCCGGGCGGTGTGGCAGGCATACATACCTTCACTTATATGAGGAAAGGCGTGGTGAGCCCCCTTCCTTCAGTAAAACTGCACAGTTCCCAGAACCCCGATGCCATCCCCCTCACGCTACTGTGAACACCTGGACAGAGCACATTTTAATGCGTGCACCTTGTGGGCTAGTTTTCTATTTCTCCACTAAATCACCCCAAATCTAGCGCCCTAAACACTGATCTATTTTCTCACATTTCTGGAAGCTGGAGTCCAAAACAGGTCCCACCAGCTAACGTCGAGGTGTCGGCAGGGCTGGCTCTGGGGAAGCGACTGTCTCCTTGCCTCCCGCGGCCTCTAGAGGCTTCCGCATCCCCTGGTCCATATGGCACCCACTGTCTTCAGGACCCACAGTGGCCCTGACGGCCCCACAGGCAGACGCAGAATGTCAGGAGCTCGGGCTCCAGCGCTAGGGCCAAGCCCCCCCCCACCTCCCAGCTCCTCACGCACTCCCGTGTGAGCTAATAGAGATTCCACTTTAACTAGTGTCACCTGTGTAAGGGGTCAGTGCCCAGCTGTGAACTGGTTAACCTTGCCCACATGAACCCCGGGAATATACTCACAGGCCATGGACCACTCCACAAGCAATAAGTGACCACCAGGCCCCAGCAGAGCCCTCCGGTACCTCCTTGTGAGCTCAGACTGGCGGCAGGGGTCTGCAGCGCCAGAGGGCCCTGGATAACCCGCCCGCGGTTGGGCTCCCAGTACTTTAAGTAGCCCAGCTGGCAGCGCTAAGCACATCACCACCGTGATGCCCAATCAGACTCAGCTGCTGGCACAGTCCCGGCATCGGCCCCCAAGAACATTCTGGATCACACTTCAGAGTAGTGATTGCGATCAGGGCCACAAGTGGCTGAATGTATTTACAGGAGGACGCCACAGCTGCACTGACTCCACAGCTGGATCTGGCTGGACTGAGAGCATTTCCCACCGTACATTCTTACAACACCATTTTATTTGTGCTTTATTAAACTTTTATGGATTTTTTCTGCTAATCTACTTTATGGGAGTGTTTCTTGTTCTTATGACTGCAGTGATACTTCAAGCTACAACTATCAATGTGTAAAATTAGTTTGGAAGGCGCCTAATCATTAAACATTTCACAAGCAAGCCGTCAGAGGCACCTAACCCGGAGGCCTGTTTTCTTCTCTGAGCCAAACCTACCTTGGACTCAAAGAAAACGGCACACGGAGAGGGGCTGGATCTCCTCCGTAAGGAGCCTCCTGGGGAGCAGATATGGAGGGAGTAGCCCTGGGTTATGGCACTGTCGTACTCAAGAAAAGTCTATTTGGGTAATGTAAGCACCAGACTTAAGAGATTAAGCAAACCATGAAAAGAAACCACTAACCACAGCTTCTCCAAAACAGAACTAATCTCCCTTTAGTTTGAATTGGAAAAGCAGAAGTGATGATCAGGATACAAAAAAAAAAAAAAAAAAAAAAGACAAAGTATCTGAACACAGGAGAA